>NW_020447196.1:1203144-1274787 GCF_003343035.1 Apteryx rowi | reverse complement strand
GCGGGCCGGCGGCGGAGCCCGGCTGGGGTCGGTGACGGGGCGGGGGGCAGCTTCGCCTCGGGCGGCCCGGCTGCGGTAGCGCCCCGAGAGCGGTGCCCGCCTGCGGGCGGCCCGGTGACCGTTATGGCGCGTCTCCCCCCTCGGCGCGGTTGTTGCCAGCGGGTCGCTCCGTGCTGCGGGAGGCTTCCGCGCCAGCCCCCGGACCTCCGGCCACGTCCACGCCGTTTCCCAGCCCCCGGGTGCCGGTGTGACTCCCGTCCCGGAGGCTCTGGCAGGCCCTACGGAACACGAAGATAYTGCTGCAAGTCGTCAGAGAAAGGGCAGTATGGCCCCGTGTGTGCCGTCTCGCTTAGCGCCCTTTGCCAGGCCCGTGCTGCAGCCCCTGTCGGAGGCGGGGTACCACACGAGGCAGACCTTGGCTCGGTGCCTGCGCTGTCATGCTTATTGTCTTGCAACTGCAGTTTTGTTAAGGAGAGATTCGGATGCTGGATGTTTTGCAGAAAAGCTGAAGAGTACCTGCGGCTATCCCAGGTGAAATGCACAGGACTGATGGCTCAAATGACRGCGACCAGCAGTGCCGTGATGTGCCTGGACCTAGCAGCTAGTTTCATGAAACAACCAGTGGACAAAGTAAGATAGAGAATATGACTTGGTTGGTTGCTGCGTTCTGCATAGATCCACCAAGACCAGTGTTGTGTGCGGTCTGTGGTGGGGTGGGAAAGGGATAGTAATAACTGACGTTACCCTAAACTTCGGCCCAGAGTACTGTTGGGCCCTTATACAAATTCAGTGCTATTAAAGCTTTCATTACTCAGAGTTTGAAACTGGGAGAATTGAGATCAGCATCATTGTYATAGTCACTTCATGATTTAAGCTTGATTTGCTATTGTTTTCAGCTCATTTAATAATGAATTAACTACTAGCAGGGATGTTAAAATCTCTCCCTTTACTGTGACAGCAAAGCAGTGGCTCTAAAGAATCCCTCTCTACAGTGGTACCTGTAAACCTTCATCTGCAGAGCTGCCAGATAAACGGCACTGCGCTGCCAAAATAATGTTTGATATAAGATGTTCCTGATTGTCCATTCTCAGACAGACGAGAGTTTGGTTGCACCTGATCCCATGAGGAGTAGCACGGAGGTACTGTGCATCTCTACAAGTTGCTCGGATCTTGGGTACCTTCATTTTTAGCTATATTGTGATAAAAGAGCCATGTCATGTTGCATAGAAAAGACAAACCTCAGCCCCAGGGAAATGATCTAAAAATAAAGCTGCATTAAAAGGTGTGGCATTTCTAGGCAGTTAGTCTTTCTCTGTGCAGTGAAAACTTTCATTGCTCATTGCACAAATGTGTTTTTTCTAGCAATTAAACATTATTTAGAAAACTTGGTATATAGTTTCTCTCTACTCTGTTTCAGTTTTCTGAGTAAGATATTGGAAAGTAGCCTTTAGCTAATGCCTGCGATTTGTCTTTGTCTTTCAAAGAGCTACTGTGTTAAACTCTCCGGTTTGAACAAGACAACTTACCAGAGCTCCGTGAAGTCTTTGGAGTGTTTGCTAGGGGTGAACTCCAGACTGGGAATGCGAGACTTAGCTGTGCAGTTCTGTTGCATGGAGGCAGTGAGCACCGCTTCAAAAATACTACAGAGGTGAGGAAGCTCTTGCAATCACACTGGGACTCACCAGTAAGATCCTTTGTTCATTAGGTGTGTAAACAGCTTGGTGGTTGGAAGGGCCAACTATCTCCCACCGACTGGATCCAGCGAGGTGAGTTGTTAGCACTGATAATCTGGCTGTTTATCTAGGCCACTTTTTAAATTACATGTTAGAGTTAGACTGAGTCTCAGTAAGATTTGATTCCTAGTGCATGTTTTTGTCCATAGCATCACAGTGTCTTCCATTTAACTGCTTACATCTGATAATGTCATAGTTCAGAAGCAATGTTCAGTAAAAACAAATCCTCCCTTCTGGAGAAGCAGTTCTCTTCTAAAATGCACATTGCTCTTCATGTAAAAACAAGAGTCAGAACACTTCAGCTGAGATTCAGTTAACTAAAACCTTGCATCTGTAACATCTACTTGAATGTGAGCAGTTGCTGAAGAGCTCTGTTCTGGAGTGCAGTCACCTTGTTGGAACAACATGTTTAAAAACTGTCAGGGACTCAGAGTATTCCGAGTTACAGGAAAGCGAACACAGGCTGTGTACGCATGTGGGTGTTTAACACCAACTAAAGCGAATGGCCTGGGTCCAAGTGGACAATAAAAAATGAAAGTCTCCACAGTGCTGGAGTTCCACTATGTCATTTTCCATCCTTAAGCCTTCATTCTTGTAATATATGTATCAAAGGAACTATAGTTCCTCTACAACAGGATGGATTTGTGCAAAACATCTCATCATAACTTTTAGATGTAGAGATGGAAAGCACTCTGAGGATGGGCAGCAGGAGAAATAGATTTTACTGACATGCCTTGATCCAGATTCCTGATTTAAAATACCTTTATTTCAAAAGGAGAAGATCCCAATCCCCTTCTTTTCCCTTGTTTCTTTTCTCAGCTAGTAGCAGCTGTTTGTGTTTGACAGGGTTGCAAAGGACTACATAGTCCAACACGTGTTCATCTGCTGAGGACCATGTGACAGACTATTTCAAAAGCTTCACTTGAGGCAAGTGTGCCATGCAATTACCACTCTTATTGTTGTTTTTAGGTATGAATCTAGCCTCTCTGAAGCCCAGCAAATGGACCTTGATTTCTCAAAGCCACTGTTTACAACAGCTGCACTAYTCACTGCATGCAGGTGAGTATAGCTTGAGGGATCTTACAGGGGCTTAAATGGCTAATGAGACATCAAAGAGAAAGAGTGCTCATAGTGTAAAAAGCTGATTCATTTTTCAGCATGTCTGAATAGTCTGAAGGAGCTTGCTTAGCGCATCCTGCTGCTCACTCCTGGAACTGGAGACAGCCCTAGCAAATGAGTCATTTTTCTGATAGTAAAGTCTCCTACCTACACTGCATTTGCCTTCAGGAGGAAGCAAAAATGTTACATCAAATATGCAGTAGGGTAACTTAAATTACTTGTTATAGAATAAATTAAAGCTGTCCTTCCTGGTGCATAATAGAGGCTGTGGGTGATTCCATTAGGACAATTATCCAAGGCAGTGGTTGAAGAACTTCTGTTAGTGCTTTGCACTTCCCCTCCTCCCTCTCAGCCTAACCAGCATAACATAATCCCTTAGTAACATTTTCAGATTTAGTGGGAAGACTGTTTCCCTTTGTCAGTACAGATTTAAACTTGGCACAGAGCAAAAAGCTGTACATGGCTCTTGTTGAGAGGCTGCTCAAGGTACAGGAATGGCAGCTAGCTTACCTCTGAGCACTAAGATGCAGCCGTTGTTCTGAAGAATGAAAAGCTCTTAAGCCCTAGACCCTCACATCCTGAGGACAGTCTAACCTTTGGGAAATGGGTTCTTCTTAGCTGAAGGCCTGCATCAACTTGGAAGGTAGGTGTCAGCAGAGCATGACTCAGCCAACCCTTTCTAAGAGTTTGCTTGCATGCAAATACCTTCCCTCTCAGTATTATGCCTTGTAACAATCTTATGAAGCAGTCTAGGTGCTGCATAGTTGCACAGCTCTCTACAACTGATCTCTAACACAGTCATCCCATTCGGCTCTGCCATAGCGTGATTTTGTCCTGCTTCCCTCAAAAGCTGGAAAGTACCTTTTCCTAATAGAATTTTCTCTTGTAATTTGAACTAACCATGGGCTTCGGTTCCAGATCTGTCCTGGTTGAGTTGCGTAAGGGTCTATTAATTAACCAGATTTTTCTGAGTGAGATAAGGACTAGGCAGATGAGACAAGAACTCAAGCTTCCCCTCCTTGTTCTTGCAGACAGTGCTGGTACAGTAAACATAGCCTCACTTGAGTGATACTTGCTTGAATGTTGCTTCCAACAGAAGATAAATTAACTTTCTGTTGTAGGCAGTTGAAGCTAAAAGTAGACAAGTCTAAAATGGTGGCTACATCTGGGGTGAAAAAAGCAATATTTGAGCGGCTATGCAGTCAACTGGAGAAAATGAGTCAGCAACTCAGCAGTAAGTTTTTGGCTTTATCCCTGTAAGGCATCCCTTAGTCCTCACCAGATCTCACAGTGCTTCTACGCTGGTGATTTCATTCTGATCACTTACAACTGCTCCCTTCCAGCCAAGCCCGGCTGTCTGTTCCAACATGTTTCCTGCAGTCCAAATCCCAATAATGCTTCTCACTTCAAGGGAGGTCACAACAGCTTAACATGTTGCAAGGCCAACAATAAATATTTTTTTCTCTTCTCAAATGCTCACTGTTCCTTACATTCTCTGCTGCTGCAACTTATTCCTTGCTTCTCCTGTAACTACCAGGCCTATTTTGGATTCGTCCTTCTCACATGCTTTCTGCATCCCTATAACATAGAAACATAAAGATTAAACATAAATATCTTGTGATCTCTGTTGCTGTGACTGACTGACTTCTGTTTCCTTTCCTCCCCCCCCCCCACAAGAGGACTAACACACATGCCTAAGCCCTGCTTTTCTGTGCTAATTCAGCTATTACCTGACACTGTCCCATCACATACAGTGGGCAAACATGAGGAATGTCATCCTCACCTGTTGTTGAACATACAGCTTTCCCCACTCCTTTCAGTGGAGGAGGAAGATTGAAATATGCTACCTGCCTTCCTGAGCTTATATTTCTGCTCCTTCCTGCTGACTTCCCCTCTTTCCTTTCCTAGGCTTTCTTTCTCCGTCCCTCACTAGCAGCACCCCTGCCTCCCGCTATCTTCACACTTCATATTGTGACGTTTTTGGAACGTGCTGCCTGAACCCAAACCAAAAGCTGCTGCTCCCTCCCAGGCAGAGACAGTCCCAGACTGTGATGCCCTATAAAAGTCTTACCCTACCAGTAAAGCAGCTAAAAGCAGCTGGGAGTTTCTGTATTAAGTCAGGGAAGAGGGGAATAGATGCAGCATGTTGTGGGTACCTGTAAAACAAACAAGTTGAAGAAATGGGATAGAAGGGAGAAGAAATAAATGAGAATTCTGCCTGAATAATCAGTAATAAAGTGTTTTTTGGGGTACAAACATGACTGGTAAAGGTTACAAATAGAGCAGCAGTGCTGGTTAAAGCAGCCAGCCAGTCCTTGCAACCCTTGCAGTGCAACGGCACCTCTGCATGTACAGCTTAGGGGTCAGCCTGGACCAGGGAACTGCTCTGAGCAAGAAATAATCGTTTCCTGCTGGGCTGTTTTCCACCCAGGTCAGTCACCTAACCCCTTGCACCACCTGGCTGCACAAGCTGCTGTGCTAGGCAACAGACAGCAACCTGGGAGGAAGAATAGGTCACCGAGTCAGGGCACTGTGCAAGGTGGCCCTGCTGTCAAAGGACTACATGTAGAACGACATCCTTGGGGCCCCAAACAATGTTCAGAAATAAGAGAGCTTTCCATTTTTTTTAGAAGATGATGTTCCTTTGGCTGCTGAGACACCTGAAAGCCTGCAGACCAACCTGGAGCACTGTGAGAAGGAAGATGGTAATTTGTTTTTAGCTATGAACTAAATCAGCTCACCAGAGCAGCTCTAAGCTTTGTTGTTGCTTAATGATATTTTAATTATATTATATGCCATAAGGATCTGTTCACAGCAGCTTACTCTATTCTGCAAACCACTGGCTAGTGGAAGGACTAAGAGAGGCTGACAGAAGGACCATGATGTTTATATTGAGTGGTCCTAGTAGAATTAAGGACTTTTCTGTTCAGAAACAAAGGTGAAGAGGTTACTATTGCAGTGGAGGGCAGGGGAGAAGGGGGACAGGGACAGAAGCAAACCACAGATTAACTAATATAGTAGCAGTCCCTGTGCTTGTCTGTACATAGTTATACACTGCCAGCTGTTCCCAACAATGTATTGTCCATGTTGGCACATCATGGACTTTCTCCTTCTCTCATAGAATCTGAAGATCATGAGACACCATGTAAACAGCCAAAGACTGAAACAAAGCAAGACTACGAAGAATGGAAAAAGAGAATCCTGGAAAATGCTGCTAAGGCACAAAAGACAAATAGGAGTACTGCCTCTGAAGTGCCATCTAGCAATATCACTGCTGCTTGCTCGTAATTTTAGCTCCCCTTCCACTCTAACAAGTCTTCCAGTAGCATGTGGAGCAAAGGTTGGCTAGTAGCCAGCTAGTTTTATTTATGAGATAGTTTTAAAAATATTTAAGAATATTGTTTGTAATAAATGACACCAGAATTATGTTGATTTTGCAAGAATAAGCATGTCTGAACGCTAGCCAGGCTGGTGCCTGATCAGCTATGGCATTAGGTGGTAGGATAATTTCTCTCACTGCAAGGAGGTAACATTTTAATGCAGTGTTAAATGTGAGTGTTACAAATTACTTCCCTTTGTGCCTCTGGCTGGAAGTAGTCAGTAAAAATAGAGGGAGGGGATTAATGGTGCCTTGTTAACAGCAAAAACAGATGAATTAAAGAATTTGATAAACTGTTTTTAGTGCCAAAGAAATACTGTTCAGATGCTTAAGTTGACTTAGTTTTTATGATCTGTGTGGGACTGAAGCCTCTTGTACATGTAAGGGGCCCCAAATATTCCAAGAAACAATAAAGATACCTGAGGGAAGATTTTGTATTATGACTTCAGGTTCTTGTCTATGCTTTAAGGAGGAAAATATCTAGCTGACAAGAATCTCAGACCCAGTACACCAGGCAATAGRACTTTTTTTGCAGGCTGGGGCAGAAAAATCCTGTACAGGGGAGTTCCCTATAGTTCTTAAAGGCAACTTCCACAGTCCTACACTTCCATCCCACCTATTGAAACTGCAATATGTGTTAGCTACGTTCTCAAGAAAGATCACAACTTTTAGCAGTGCAGGGCTGTGGTAACTGTAATAAAACCAATCCAAACCTGCTGCATTTTCCTTTAATATTAATGTTTTCTGTCTGGGGCATGCAAACAAATTATCTTCTGTAAACCCTTGTTTCAAAACAACCCAGAAGACCCCCACTGTCCATATGAAGCAAAAGGAAAATACCTTGTGTCTGAACATTTAGGTTTGATACACTGCCCCCATCTGGGCTTCTGCTTGACAGTGTTTTAACAGCTTGCCAAACACCTCACATTGCTGCGCATGCTCCTTGCTTACCTGTGCGACACCTTTGGCACCTTGGTTACAGACAGGTGATATCATGCCATCAGCACATGGGACCAGCTTGCTCTTGTACTCACTGTTCCAGAATCAAGACTAGTGGCTCACATGAGATTTGTCCTTGTAGCCCATGGTACCTCCCAAGCACAATGCGCAGGACACAGTGAAACATGCCATCGGGTTGCAGAGGGGGGTTTCCCTGCACTACAGAACTATATAGTGGCTGCAGAGTGTAAAGGGATTTCCTTCTGTTGAGGACTAAGATACCATTCCTGTTGACCAAGTGCACCTTCTCTCTGGGTGAAATGGAGAGGAAATATGTATGAGACAGCATGTGTATGTCACCCTCTTACAAAAATAGTGGAAGAAGCACACAGTAAGTAGAGAAATCAAAACTTACTGGCCATTTTACTTTCACTTCTCCCATCCAATAAAATTGAAGCCTGAAAAAGGAAGTCAATTCTGACCAACTTAACTTGAATTAGAAAGAGCTTATTTCAGACCCGAATCCTGATTACATTGCAGAACTATAACAATAACTTTAACTTGGAATGGACTCCAAACAAATGTCTGATGAGCAGAGAAAAATCTTGATAAATAACCCACATTCAGAAAAAGCTGTAACAAAATGTCCACTCTTTAAAATCTGATGTAGTATGAGGCAGAGTCCTCAGGATGGGGGAGAATCCAACCTAATGGGTTAATATTCTGTAGTTATGACCTAATAAAAGATGCCTTTTTTTTAATGATTATTTCTTTGATTAAAACCAAGCTTGAGTAGTAGGCCAGTTCCATTTTAATGCAATTTATTAATCTTAATTCATAAATATACATACCAATGAATATAACCATATTTAGCATGCAGTACCACTGTGAAAGGAAAACATTAACAATAGCAGGCCTTCATGGAAGGTGACACATTATCAAGATTATTTCACTTGATTTTAATTCTTCTCTGACTTGATTCTGGACATGCTACAGAAATCCAGAACCCAGGTGTAAGCAAAGTGAGAAGCGCTAGAGTGGGAAAAATAACTAGACTAGCACAAGCCATTCTTAAAGTCCTCTTTATTAGTAACCACCACTTTTTCTAATTCAAGGGATATGAAAGTCCATAAAGTCAATGGTAGCTTGACAGTGGCTTGATTATGCCTTTGCTGAAAAGCTAGTTTTAATACTATTAGTTTGTCCCACCCCCCCGCAAGAGCTCATTCAGCTCATGCTGAGTTTTGCAGTATCTAGAACAGGAATAAAGGAAACCACATGCTTAGTAAACAATGTTATTCCATTAGCTGAGGAATTGTAAGTGGCTCCAACTCTTTATACATCAGAAAAATATTTCTGTTTAAAAACACAAATAAGTTAGTATTGTGAGGAAAAAAATCTAGTGTTTGAGAACAAAACGGAAAAAGGGCTCCAGGCTCCTTACTGGGCCAAAGGCAGAGTCCTGCGATACACCATCTCCCAGCCACTGAACAATAATAAAACTATTTTGTATACCCCAATATGTCACCTTCTCAGATAGACTTCATCACAATTGCCAAAAAGGGAAAAAAAAAGTCCTTAGATTAAAACTTACAAATGTAGGTGCTGCAATCACAGTCAATGAGAAACCTTTACAAGTTTGAACAATGTGTAATTCAATGCCTGGAAATGTCTTCTTCTCTGAAAAAGATTATTTCAGTTTAATTCAGCTCAGTTCAGCTTACTATTAAAAAAAGAAAACCAGCAATGGACATATTGACTTAAGTTGCTTTCAAGCCAGGATTCCTCATATTCCCAAAGTATTCAGTGACTATTTTTTAAAGGAAACAGTAAAATTTTAAATATATATATATATACACACACACACATCTCTATGTGTGTATATATATACACACACATATATACAAATACATATGTAGTCAACTCTGAGTAGTTGGGCTTGTCATGTTTTAGAGGAAAAGAATGAAATCTTTTTTGAAAAATTACAGAAAAACAGGATATCTGATCTCTTTTGCTTTAAGTAAGAGATATTTGGGGGAAAAAATATGTGCCATTGTTGTGGCAGTGCTCTAAAATTGATAAAGTACATCAGCAGTAAAGAAAGTCTCTAGAGATTTTAYGTTTGATATGAGAAATCAAAAACTGTTGAGGTGTTTTCTGGTGTAAACATACCAACAAATTTCTGTAGAATCAAAGCCTTCAGCAAGAAGTCAGTCCCACTAACAGCCATGTTTTTGTATCACTGTCTCCAATAACTAAAAGCTTGTAAAAACAAGCTAGGTAGCTTCTGCTTTTAGAAATTATTTCTGTGCTTCTGTCCTGAGGCATTTCTGGAAGCTAAGCACTCTAATGCACATAATATTTGAGAAGAACAGATCCAAAACCTTATGTTATATAAGAAAGGGATAGAAATTATTGAAAAAAAACAAGTCCTTCTTTCATGGCTTGATGTCCATGTGCAAGAGCAGTAGATGCTTCATACAAGCTCATGCAAGCTTCACAGACATGCTCTGAAACCTCTTCAGCCTGTTAGCAGCAGCCACCACATAAAAATGTTTCTGTGAACAAAACAGAAGAGTCCAAATATGAGTGTAACTGAGGCGAAGGACATTTTCTGTGGCTGACATGGGTTCTGCTTAGGTCAGAAAAAAAGAAGTTTCTTTTGCCACTAGTGTCCCACAGCTTGTGCAAAATGCAGTGCAAAACAGCCATGTTTTCTGCATATTACAGACAGTTTATACCTTTCCCAGCTGAAGAAAAGTCCTAGCTTTTTCATAGAAGCACATGTTTAACTTGGTGAAAGTTTCATACAAGGTCCAGCATGGACTCAGCCTCAGGGAAGCCAGCTAGCTTACAGTGTACCACCACTCACCTACAGCTGCCAAAAGCAGTTTCACATAACATAAAACTGACATCCCTCCTACACAGAGGTGCCAAGCAAATAAACCACCAGAGGAACTCTTCTTGTGGCTGAGAAGAGGCCCACCAGCTTTCCCTGCTTGTCTTTGCATCGTCGGCAGCATGGTTACCTGYGGGCGTGCAGCAGACCAACTGCTGCAGTTTGGGCCTCAGTGTACTGACAGGAGGAAAAGCAAAGCAGTCATCTGTCATCAGTGTAATTTGAAGAATCCTGAAGGATGATGCTCAAATCCTCCCCACAAGGGACCATGAAAGGCTTTGTACTGGGGAACCCCTGATGACTGCAGAACAGACCGCAACACTGTTACAAACTATATATCTTTAGATAATGTTTTTTTCAAATGCAAGTGCAAAAGCCTGTGACCAAACAGCAGGAGTGCTGGAGTGGAAAAAATGTAAGCCTCAGGTGCAACTCCTTGACAATGTATTGCAACTCTAGCGACGAAGGAAAAGGAAATGGACTTCATGGGGTTTTCCTCGCATTTCCACAGCCTTGTGTGTAACAAGATCATTGTGTCCACCCTTCAGGACTGAGCATCTACAATCCAACAGAAACTCCAATAGAAATATTACTTATCAATCCAAACTTAGTTCCAAAGCAGCCCAGGATTATCAGGAAGGTTAAGTAATTTTCCAAGGTTGTGCAGAGCATCAAGTTCTCTGGATGGGTTTAAGCTTAATTTTTCCTTCTCTCCCAGACTTCTGCCATGGGAGGTGCAAAACAGCCTTTGGTTGTATCCCTACCACATAGAGGCAAAAGAACAATACAACTGTTGTCAACTGATAAGTCTCTCCTATCTGAAGAAAAAGATCATTTAATGTAAACTGAGTAGTATTTGAAGCCTCTGGGGAGGAAAAAAAAAAAAAAAAACTTCTAAACACCAAGCCAAAGCAAGTATAAAAATTTGAAAGCAAAATTGCTAAAAGCAGAAGCAATATCATTCTGCAGGAGAGAAAATTTAATTTGCAAATGAAAGTAGAATTCCCAAACTCATATTTACAAGAACTCTTTCTTGCCCTGTGCATAAAAGCAAGTCAACATACAGAAAAGTAAATAATGACCCTGCCAGCACTGAGCTGACTGTCCCTCTCGAAATAAGATTTTCCAGGCTTCATCTATTTACCTTCCACTTTCTCTGAGCCATGTAACTCTGCAGCAACAACTGGGACTTCAGGCGACACCTGGACTTCCTGGCTTTGGCAGGCAGATTGTTTAACCACTCGTGCTTCAGACACTGCGTTGCGCTCATCCGGCAGCTACAGGAAGAGAATCTGCCATGTAAACACATCTACCACAGCTGCTGTTTTGTTAGTAACCTTTGCTGCTCAATATTACCAAAGAAACTGCCTTAAATATACCAACAGAAAACTGAGTGGGAAGGCATTTTGAGATGCTCTTCACCTCAGTGCATGCATGTCTGCATGACATTTTGCACTCCCCCACATAAGAGGTGAGTGAAGAGCTGCTGGGGGGGCTGCAGTGCATTGATTGCCCTGTGCTTAAATCTGTATAGCTGTACAGTATTCATCAGTTTATGTCTGATTTGTTATGTGCATGAAGAACTTCATGAAGAGAATCAGTGAATACAGAAAAATAACAGAGGTAGTAACTCATGATGTTCCTTATCTGTCTGTCCTGATAAAGAAGGCTTATCCTGTGCCTCATATTTAAAAGGCATAGACGTGTATCCACCTTAAACTTGGATCAAGCAAAAACACACACTGCATCCAGACATTCAATAATGGGCCCAAATATGAGGACGTCTCCAAAAGCCTCAAGAAAATATATGGGGAGAGAGAAAAATTGGGGGAATGGGGAGGCTGAAAAAAGTTTAACTTGCATTTTTCARAATGAAAGCTTCAGTCCCCTATGCTTCACTCCTGTTTGTCTCAGCTGACACTCAAAAGAGAGGGCTCAGACCCAACCACCAGCTTGCACCAGTTTCAGCAGTCAGGAAAGGCAGACATGGTTCCTGCGCCAGCCCAGCCCGTCTCAGAATGGCAAAGATGCCATAGGAGAGCATAGGCTGGCCATGTGCCTCATGAACAGCTGGGCCAACTAATTGTTCCTCCTTGCCTTTTAGTAGTCATACTCTTTTCTTGCATAGTCTTTTCATTCGCAGCTTCTACCAGACTTTGCAGTGTCCCTACGGAGTCCCTATTCCCACTGCATAGACAGAAGACTAAAGCAAAGATCATCTGCAGTCTCATAGCAAATCAGCAGCAGAGTCTGAAAAAAAACCCTTGGTGACTCCTGCTGACTATTCCTCTGCTCAGGTAGTTTATTCTTAACTTTTCATGTGACTTATTTAAAACATAATTAGTATTAGCACTGATTGGTCTGATTTAGGTAGTGACCTAGCAGATGTCAATGCTCTAAGCGCTCCTTTGAATTCCCTTCGACAACAGGATCTGTTTTCATAGTGTGCATCATTTCCTGTTTTGATTAGTTTTGTACTGCTATTCAGCAAGAGAAAGATTTCTCTACCCTCTTTCCCCAACCCAATAGTCTTGGTCTAACATCAGTATTGCCTTCATTCTGTTTTCTAACCTCACATGTACAATCACTTTTTATTTCAGTGGAGCCAAGACTGAGAAGCCACATGCAGAGTTAAGTCCCAAATGCTCCTTAATATCAACCAAATGCATTTAGAGCACTTCAGAAGAAAACAATGCACATTTTCACAGCTGCAGCTTCCATTTATCCCCCACAGTATTCAAGGAACATTTTTTCCAATTTGTGCCAGGGCTTGTGAAGATCCAAAGTGACAGAAGAAATAGCTTTTGCTCAGAGAAGAATACTGATACCTACATAACAAGGAACAATCCTTCCAGATTTCCTCTACCCTGCCTATATTGATGTTACTGTGGAAGGTAACTCTTCAGTCAAGGTACACTGACATTTTCTTTTTAAACAAGGGCTTTGAATCACTGTGGAAATGCCCAGCAAGCACAGATACAGCATGCAAAAATGTCATATAGCAAGTTCTTCTTGTTGGCTGCAATCCAAACACTTGGCTAGCAGAAATTTAATGATATTAGGTGCAAATGTCCTGATCATCACAGAAAGATGTACCTTTTCTCCTTCACAAGTAGTCTGGAAATAAAGTCTTTTGCTTCCTCTGATAGCTGTTCAAACGCTTCCGCATCAAAATCCCAGCTGCAATTGACTACATAATTCATCGTCTCTGCATCAGTTTCTCCCAGGAATGGGGACAGGCCACTAAGCCTTTTGGAAGAGGAAAAAAAAAAAAAGAAAGAAAAAGAAAGAAAAAGAGAGAGAGACAGACAGACAGACTAGCAGTTAGTATATACATTTACAATTGTGGTTAGTATATGAGAGGAAGTAATCCCAACAGCGGAGATTCCACTTCTCAGTCCCCACCAACATAAGCCAACAGTTTGGAGCAATAAAGCATTGTAATGTTAGTGTTACTCTCTAGCAGTTTGCTCAGCTAAGTGAGGAAGCACTGCTAATGGATACCCAAATAAATTAATTTAGTGGGGATCTAGGTCATACTTTGGTGCTTTGCCAACCAGGAATGCTAGGGGGCTCGAGAGCTTTTGTAAATCAAGGCCCACATACAGATTTGGCTTGAATTAAATGAAACTTTGAACAATACTTTTTTTTTTTCCAATTAGTCTCTAAGCCCATATTTACTCCTTCAATAACTTATCACTCCATTCAGTTGCTTTTTGGCTAATGTATAAATTCAAAACAGAAATTTATTCAGTCCATGGAAAGCAGCTATGAAAAATTCTGGGATGCAGTGCCAACTCATGAGAAGGCAGTGACTTTGGACAGACAAGCCTTCCAGGGCCACCGCACAGATGCCAGAGAAAAGTTTTACCCCATTGTTTGAAAGACATTTATTGTTTAGATGCATAGCCTAACACCCCCAACACTAATTCCTTTGTGAACACCAAGTCCAAGCTGCTGAGATGATCAGATTTAAAATGTGAAAATTAACTTAAGTGCTCAAGAATTCAATGAAAATGAAAATTCTGACATGCTTTGGGCAACTTTTCTTAGTAAAGAAGACCTGACCCATTTTAACCCACTAAATAAGAAGGTAAGAGAGGAGAACATTTAAATATTTATGAAGGATTATTTGTTGCACAAAGACTTCACACCCACAGTGAGGTGCCTTTGCATGAAAGGTCCGTTTCCTCTAACGGAATGAGTTAGGAAGAGTCGCACCCACATGGGCTCAGCGGCTGCTGCACTCCCGCTCTGCAGGTACCTGTCACTGGCCTGTTGTCGCAGAGCCTTTGGTGCCACCACTGCAACCCCTCCTGGGCTTACTCACAGCATGTACGTGATGACACCCACACTCCACATGTCCGTCGGGAAGGAAACAAAGTCATAGTTCACCACTTCAGGAGCCAAGAATTCCGGAGTGCCAAAGTTAACTTTCAGTTTCTCACGAGGTTTGTACCTTTATCAGAAAGAGAGAGGCATCAATGCTGTCAACAGGCTAGGGAAACACATTTCATACTTGTGTTAAAAAATAAAATAAAAATAAAATAAAAATAAAAAAAGAAAGATGGCAAAAAGAACAGTTGAAGCACAGCAGATTCACCCAGGCACAGGACAGCATTAAAGGCTTTAAAGGATAAACTGGTGAATTTTGCAGTAACAGCAGGTGTAATACACCATCAGCTTATCCCTTTGCCAGAGCAAAATCAGAAGGAAGTCACAGGACAATAAAACCTGTAAAGGCCTCCCCTGCAGAGAGACAAGAGCTTTAGTCTCTGCCAGGCTCCACAGGATACTTTCCAGCAGATCTTGTCCAACATCAAATGAATAAATCAGCTTTCATTAAAACAGGTTTGGAGGGCCTTTGCTCAGTAGGATGCACCCAGCAACAGCTCAGGGTAAAGGTCTAGATAACAGATATGAGCACTGCATAACTGCTCAGGTGCAGCTCTGAAGAGGATTATTTAGGCTTGGTAACAAGCAAAACAGTGATGCATATATGGAGAAGAGGATTCTGTTTTATTACTTAAAAAGAAGGCTACAGACACTGCGTCAGTAACAACTGCCACTGATGGCAGCTTGAGTTATGTCTGTATACACAGTCAGAACAGATCGTTAAAGCATTGTTTTCACACCTCCACTTCTTGGAAGATCTAGTTCTCAATCTTGCCTTAGTAAGAGCTTGCGTCTTGACCCTCCATTTCAAAAGAAACCATAATTTAATCTCAGTGTATGCATTTCTGTTGTACATATGTATGAAACCTTGGTATTTGTCTATAGAATTTTTTCTAAGAGTATTTTATGAAAACAGAAATATACAGTAGCCTTACAGGGTTTAGAAAAGTACTCAGAGAAATGTTATTATTATACCAATAGGAGTCATTGCTTTCTATTCTAGAAGAATGGACTCATACTCCCACAGCTTTCCTCTAACAAAAACTCAGAGCAAGCAAAGGAAAGGCATGGAGATAATGCCGTATCGGTCTGAGGGTTTCTTGTTTCACACAGGACGCCTCAAACATGCATTTCATTTTGCAACCAGCTTATCTGCCTAAGGAGTTTAGTACATAACTTCCATAACTGGAACCTGTACAATAAAACCCAGCAGTCATGAAGTCTAAGAGACTTCATGGAGTCCCTAGAGTAAAAACTACACTGGGAAGCATTTTGAGATAATTAGAACAGCAGTATAGCTTTATCCAACAGAAATGTTATTTGAAAAAGTAATTAGATAATTAATGCACATAGCAGAAAATTCATGCCTGCAGGAACGTACTACTTTGCTCATTCACATATCAGAATCAGTTTAGAGCTACCAAAATGCATAAACAAAACATTTAACAAGAACTACCAAAAATTTGTCAGTGTTTTATAATAAATTGATAATTGAACCCTCTTACCTCCTTGCTAATCCAAAGTCAATAATTTTAATCTGGTTTCCTGTGTGATTTACACATAATATGTTTTCAGGCTACAAAAAAGAGAAGATGTTTAGCTAAATATACAACTGTTTGAGACACATCTAGTAGAAGAGAGCAAGAAGAAATTCACAGAGGTTTTAATCATTATTTTTTGGATATTTCTTTTATTTTCCTTACTACCAAGGCAGAGAATGATTTGGCTCTGGCATACTCCCATCTGAGCTAGTAAAAGGCTTGGTTTTAAAGTTCCTTATAGAAGTTTAACTTCTGCTGCTCTATAACAACATTTCTGTATTTCACCACTGGTAAGAGATGGATTTTGACAGAAAAAAGGCCCTCTGCATAAAATGTTAGAGTCAGGCTGGACTGAGCTGGATTTACTGTGAAAGTACACACGTAACTCCATAAAGTTAAAAGGCCACAAGAAGCATGTCAAATGCATGCTTTGGTTTGCTCGCAAAGGCAAAGATTCGGATTTTCTAATGAGAATATTTGCCATGGGCAAATCCAAACTTAATATAATTGCAGAAATGTCTCTAGGGCAGCCAGATCTAACATCATTTGTTTAAGGCATTGTATAAACAGGAAAAAACAAGTTAAGAAATCAACTATTAAGGAACCATTAGGAAACCATACTATCATTTTGCCACAGTTCAGTTCCAGGCATTAAGAAATACAAACAATAGGAGGATGACAGAACAGTTATTTGAGTACAGTTGTGGGGGGCAGGGAAGTGGTGGGAAGACTGCAGGCACTTCTTTCCAAAGTTTTTTTTTTTTTTTTTTTTTTTTTAAATGACAAAGGAAGGGTATGGTTTCATTTCAGACAAAATGGAAAACTTCTCATCCAAGAGAGGCAAAAGCAGAGACCTGGTTTATTTCAGTATTCTAAGCAAGCTACCAGACACTGAAGAAAATAATGAATCTTCAGAGCTTAATTCATTGTGGCTACTGAATTAAATAAGTACTTCAGTATGAAATAAATCAAAGAAAAGAGAAATGACCCTGTTCCTGCAATCTCCATACTTGGTGATTTTGTCCTGGCCCGCACCACAGAGTCACTAAAGAGCAGAGAGCAGAAACTACTGACCTTCAGATCTAGGTGGAGAATATAATGCTGGTGCAAGTAGTGKACTCCTTCACAAATTTGCCTGGTAAACAGGATTGTATCCAACTCTGTTAGATTGTAGTTTTCATCAGTGATTCGGTCAAATAATTCACCACCATCAAGACTAAAATATTGACATAGAGAAGTGTTAAAAACAATAAGATTCCTTAATTGCTCAATTTCCAAGGTGGGAACTGAGTTTCTAATTTAGCAAGGGTCCTAGCAATACATCCAATATAAAGCACGTYAGTATTCTCAAAACTCCAGGAGGCTTATTTTTGAGCTTGGAATTCCACATCAGTCTGCAGTGCCTTCTGAAATGGCAAAGTTGCTGCTAACATTCAGGAAAAAGGCCCAAAACCAGAACCACACAGCCAGCAAGACTGAAGATACTATGGGGAGTACCAAAGTATCTGTTATTCGCTCATCGTCTTGACAGCATAGAGAAAATAAAAGTCAGCCTATAAAACTTAATAAATGAAACTTCTCAAATTCAGATTTGTTCTACCTGAAATGACAACTGAAACTTATTTTGCACATAAAAAGAAAACAACATCAGACATAGCTCTGATAAGGTTTCTGCTAGATTAAAAACCTGAAGTATGGATTTAAACATACACATTTTAAATGTCTAGCATATTTATACTTTTTCATTCATGTATTTGTGCCCATTTTTCCTTAATGCCACTAAGGATTAGTTCTGTAGTGGCATCTCAGTTTTTAGTTTATAAAAACTTCAGTTTTCTGTAAAGCAATATGCTTCTACTCAGAAAAGCCAGCTGGTATACTTCTGGTTTGTTCCATACTTGGTACAGACAAAAATTCTTACTCAGCTTCAAATAGGGTATCTTTATTAATCCTCAAAAATGCAAAAGGAGCTAGCCCATGCACATAGTGAATCACTTTCCTGCTTTCTCCACCTCTTTTCTAAATCTACTTAAGACACCTCATTTCTTCTCATGCTTGGGTCTCACATTCCCTTTTTCTCTACTATGATCTTTTTATTCATCTCCAACACCTTTACATAACTTGGTAGTTAGGGACAATAATGTTAGGGCCTATAAGCTAAGCTCTCAAATGAAAAATTAATTACAGTGAAGCTCTTCATTAACAATCTTGCAATTTGTTTCATACTCTGGAATATAGCTGCCTTTCTTACCATTTGTTTAAATGGCAATGTTATGAAATATGTAATTTTTAACCTAAAGAAATCACCTTCAAAATGCATTTTGAAAATGAAATCAGCTTTCTCATAGGCTGGGAAACTACCCAAGTCTTTCTCACACCTCTGATTTATTGTTCCTTATTTCCTCTAGTGACCTGAGCAAACGCAAATATCTGACAGTGCCTGAGATCATTTAAACTTACTATTCCATGATCAAAGTGATATTACTTTTGCCTTCAAAAGCATCATAAAGCTGGATCAGATTCACATGATTTAATTGGTTCATGATGTTAATTTCATTTTTTACTTCCTCCTGAAAAAATAACAAATTAACAAAAAATGAGCAAATATGCTTCTTAAATACCAACACATCCAAATGCAACTATTTGTAAAACCCAGCAACAGTCATACCGCAAGTCCCAAGTGAACAAAAGGTTTAATCACAAACACAGGAGATTACAAACAGTCATATAAAGTTCATTCTAATATCCACTAAGACACATTTTATAATATTGGATACTACACAATGAGACATTAATTCTTCAGAGCTGATTCAGTGAAGACTAATGAAGGTGCTTGTAATATGTGAGATTTATCTGCTCATTTAGATTTACAACAACATAATTACCTTTTCTTTTGCTCCTTTCACTTTTATGATTTTGGCTGCCAGGTTGAGACCTGTTGATATTTCTGTGCATTTATGAACCTGCCCAAAACGCCCCCTGTTGATACAAAGCAAAGGATGGGAAAATGTTTTAACACAACTCACCACAAAAACTTCTCAAACAACTATTCTTATCGTTGATTAAAAATAGCATGGTACAAAGTGAACAGAATCAGGTGGCCAGCAGCATGAATCTCCTCTTTCTCTCAGCTTATGAAGGATTAGTTTTATCTTTCCAGCCAGTTGTTCAATGCTTACATTAAAATATTATGCTCCCTACATATTACTACATTTCACAGTGGTATGACGACCTGACGATATTCTTTTTCAGTTCCGTAACTATACCCGCTTGCTGTCCTTCAGTGATGTGTTAGTGGGTATATTAACAAGGATATTTCTGTCCTGATCTCATAACTTTTTTAATGACTATAACACCAGTAACTGTAGCCACTCCACAGGCTGCATTTCTCGCATGTTGTAAATTCTCCCCCATGCCATCCAGTTATATTAGTGTCCCTTGGGATGATTTTTAAACACCATCTTTTCTGTTATTGCATCATCAGGCTTACACTTACTAAGCTGTATTTGTACTTAGATCAGCCTGTAAATCAGACCTTCTTGTTAGATAAGTAGGCTGAAGCAAGCTGCAGACTTCCTATAAGTGAAACCTAAATGTAAGGTCAAAATAATTACAACTTTTTCCCTTCTTTCTCTTTAATGTGCTGTTCAGCACTGAAAAAAAGATTATGGAGGCTGCCTGACCTAATGAGCTTTGCTGGCTTCAGATGTTCTGAATCTGTCTGAAGGTTATAGCTTTTTCTCACGACTCCAGCTCTGGCCAGAACCGTTACATCAGATGCAGAGAGCCATCACCCAAGATCACAGTCAGGAATCTGAATAAGATGACTGGTTTCAGTCCCAGGTCTTAAGAGCCTTGGAGGGAGCGGGGAGACGTCAACAGAAGGTACAAGGAGCCCAGCAACTATGATAGCCCACAAGGTCCTGATGATGACAAGAGGAATGGAGGGATCTGACACCCTACCCACACTCTCCCTGCTCTACTATCCTAGGCCAAATTTTTCTCTTATTGCTCTGGCCTTCAACTCTCACCAGCTTCTCCTACAAAGCCTAAAGCACTGAGAGGAAGAGTGGCATGGAAAGCGTATAAGAAGTGTAGAGAGGATATTCATAGCATGTACTACGAATAAACACACTAGATATGTTTGCATCACGTTTTCCTGCAGTCAAGCCTGCAGACTAAAAAGCAGTGAGCTGGTATCCATCGCTCCCCAAGCTGCTGCAGGAGAGTGCTACCGAGCCCCGCAAGCCACGAAACACCCGCTCACCCGCGGGCTGCGGCAGGCTTGTACCTGCCTCACCCGGGCACCGCGGAGCTGCGTGAGGAACAGACAGCTCTAGCTCACTGGGTAACTCCACTTCTTCATGCCTTAGCCACCACCTGCAGCACAGCATTAGGGACAGAGACTTACCCCCCTAGTACTTCATGACGACACACAGAGTAGCATGTTGTCACCTCCACTTGCTTGACACTCACGATGCGATGTTCAAAAGGAGCCGGAGGAGAAGGGCTGTCGTCTAAAGAGGAGACAACCCAGTCATGAGGTGTTCTCTCCACAAATCACTGCACTCAGTGTCAGCACCCTCACACCAGCGCTTTCAGTCCACAAAATAGCAAACACAAGGTGATGCGTGTAAGTATAATGAGAAGTCTCAACTGCCTAACGTGCTCCTGGCATCCTCACACTCCACAGCTCCACAAAAACCACTCTTGAGCTCCCTCCACCTTCACCACCACTGTTCCTGAAGGGATGAACCCAGTTTCTCAGAGAGGCCTGGCTGAAGCAGAGCCGGGATTGCAAACACACAAGCGCAGCTTCTCCCCTCCCCAGTGCTCAGCATTTCTGTGGCTGTAGGGCTCTAGGGAGAAATACCAGGGGGTCAGCACAAACACCCACATAATTCAGGCCCAGACAGCCAACTGCTGATAAACTGCTCATGCAAACACTCTAAACAGAACTTCAGTAAAGTGCTTTAGCAAAGCACTACCCTCTCTCCCATCTTTTCTCTTTGCTTCACGTTCCTCTACCATCCCATCGCTTTTTCTTCTGCCGAAATTCAAACAAGCACTGAAGCACCTGGATAACACTAGGCGTGCTACTCCTTTGCTATTTTTAGGAGAGGAATCTAAGTAAAATAACCAGAAACAATGGAATTATTTGTTAATTTAAATGATATTCAGTTAAGAACACATGCTCGAGTACTTTACTAGATGAGAATTTCAAGAAAATATTTTGCATTTATAGAGAGCTGGCAGAAGCAAGGTGCTGACAATATCCAAAAACCTCTGTTGCTTCAAGTGAGGAACTTCTACCATTAACACCCTTTTACAGACGAGGAATAAAGGCCCACAACTTAGAATAGGATTCTTACCTCCTGACTCTCAGCCTCTGCTTTTTAATATAGTAAAGTTCTAGAAGATCAACATCTTAATTTATCCATTAAGAGAAGAAACCACCTTATAAAAATATCTGGAAGTTTAAGAACTACAACACTTAATCTTCTTTAATCTTTATACAGCAACCGGAAAGACCAGCACGAACACCCAACGCTGATACCCAATAATCATGACAGCATAGTTATTGGCAAAGTCAGGAGGCTTCTCCTGGCAGCAAGATTTTTTCAAACAATGTCCTAGCTAAAGCTGCAAACATTAACATTAAACTTGATCAGTTCTTGGGGAGATAATCAGTTCCTGGGAAGCTCATTCAATTAACCATGATACACTTAACATCCAAATTTTTCTAGGGTAAAGCCTCTAGAAACCTATTTGAGGGGTTCCACATTCAAAGCAATTGTACAATTAAACTCCAAATATTTTGTGCCACAATTTAACATGTATTCTGTTCATCTCCAGCCACTGCTGAGGAAGCCAGATCCAGGTCAGGACATCTACCCACATATGTACGTTCTGGGAGACATAAATATTTAACGTTGCCAGTAGAGAGTAGCCCTGAAACAATGCAATCAAGCATTCACACAGTAACCAAAGAGAGATCTGTGGGCAATAACATAACAAAGACCACAGCAAGTTACTCTTCCTATAATATTTTGCTGCCCTCTGAACTCCAATTCATAGTTGCTAGAACATACCTGAATTGCATATTCTTTATCTTATGGAATAAATGTTTTATTTCCCCCCACCCCCGCAAAAAAGGAATTTTTTTTGTAAAGAGGCACACTTCTGAATACACATATACTTCACCCAATTTTATTTTAAAGGAACTTTTTCCCMAAAAAACACCCTTTAAATGGACTTAAACTTGAAAACAGTGTTTATGTTCAGCCTGTATGACTGAAAACAGGAAAATTACTATTAAAGGAAACCCTACAAATGTGAATTCAGTTGTTTTCAATACCAGAAGGTCAAAAGTATATGTGGTATTTAAGTAAATGCTCTTGAACTTTAAAATACAGGTGGGTCTAATGAGTACAGCTCCAGTTATTATTGTATATATAACATACATGGGTAGCATAAACCTCAGCATAAATGTTTCCAAGAGTAGTTGTGAGCAACTTACCAATAATCATTTCATCCTGTTTAGGAAGCTCTTTGCTAGCTCCTAATGGCTTAGTCTTCTCTGGTGCCGTTCCTGTACACTGATTTGCATCATTTCCACTTCCTCCTGAAGATGCAAACTCAGACTGTCTCCTCTCAGAGTTGATATCCTTCAGGGATTCTTCTGCTTTGGTGGTTTCTTGATGGATTTTCACTTCTACTCCCAGATCTTTCTTTGACTCCTTTGCAGAGGTATTCTGTGAGGTTACGGGCTTGCATTTTAATTCTGACTTCTCTTCAGACTTTTTAGCTGCTTTGGACTTGCTCAGTAATGTCTGTTGTTTCCCTATTCGAGATGCAGGTTGACTTTGCTTATTGTCCCCTTTCACTTCTTGATTTGGCTCAGTGCTGGTGTTTTTAGGACTCTGATTAAGTTTTAATTTGTCAGGCAGCTGTTTAACTGCTTCTACTTCTGCTGGTGTGGAGGATGGAGATTTTGCTTTAGGGCTTTTACCTCTGTGATCATTTAAGCTTCCTTCCTTGGTCACCTCAGTCTGTTCTTTCGTTTCAGTCATATGCACACTGATGGATATCCTGCAGAGCAAACAGATGACATTTTTATGCAGATGATTAGTCTTGCTTTGCATAATTTGGTAGAAAAAAATGTTTACAGCCTTCTTAAATCACAGATTTCTATGATATTAAGGAAATTTAGCTATGCAATTCCCTTAGGAAATACTCACAGCACTTCGTGGGGAGCTACCAAAAAAAAGGCATGCTGATGCTCATTCCCTGTCCTAGTCTATGTATATGTTTGCCCTCTGCTGGGCACAAAATACGTCACACACCACAAAGCATGCAAGTCTCACCATCCAAAAGCTCATCCCCTTTTCACAGTTACTGCAGTTAGTCTAACAGACGACCACTCATTTGGGCAGACAGGTGGTAGTGATCACCTTCACAAGTTACAAGCTGAGTGTCTAAGTGTCTGACTGCTTGTATGGCTCTGCAAATCTGAATGTTTGTGTCCTAGCCCTCTTTCAGTTAGCTGACATTTGAGCATGCAGGTCTGTTTTTGTGTCTTCATATGGGATAGCATTCTTTCCACAACTTTGTTAAAAACATAACTTTCATAAATTATCTCATTCTGTTGATGTTATTTTTCTTGGCATTCCAACTACTGGGAACTTTTAATCTTTTTTTTTATATTACCGGAAAGAACATGGATTAAAAACCAAACTTCTATACTCTTAAATTCTGTCAAAGATATTCATGTGATAAAATTTGAGTCAGCTGTTATGAGGCTCCTGAACATAACTGAAGGCTAAAGTTGTATAGTAGATCTTATATAACAGCAATCAAAGAAAATCTGATGTCCAGGAGAGAATGCATCTCATTCTCCCCAAAGTTATTGCCTTTTTCAGTGGAGCTACACCTTATTACAAGAGACATTGTAAAAGAAATTGTTTCCACTTTTGCCTAACAAGGGTCTGAAGTTTCCCATTTTTAGCACCTTTAACACCCTTTGCATTGTGCTATGAATCTGAACTTCAGGGGGAGCGAGCTATCAGAGCAGCTGAAGGCAGCTCTGAGCAGACACCTCCGCTGCTATCTAGACAAGCCTGAACTCGACAGGACTCTTGGACACTTCTCCAAGCAGGGGAACACAATGTTCTTTCTGTGTTTCTGCATGGGCTTACAGACTTCACTAAAAGTTGTATTCATCTTAGAGAGGCATTTACTACACTTGTGTGCCTTCACACACAAACTCTTCATAGGTACCTATTCAGGAGGACTGCTGCTTCCCTGGGACTTATCCTGGGTTAGGTTCTGCCTTCCAGCTTTGCCTTGTCCTCCCTCCTCCACAAACCAAACTCTTCGGGGCTCTGACACCCTTTGTTCAAACCACCCAGCTGCTCCAGAGGCTGCTGCCTCTCCCTCCGAGTTCACTGCCTGGCATATCATCACCAACCAGCACTGATTTCCAAGGGGTAACATACATTTCAGCTACTGCTTCATAAACACCTTGAGCAAGGTACAGGTGGGAACCTCCAGGGCAGCACTAGGGCAGGCAGCTGAGACGGACCTACTCCGCTGTTTCCAGCAAGGTGCCTACAGCTCACGAGCCAGAGGCTAAAACTCATGGCCAAATACGAGAAGGCTCACGCTTTCAGTGTTATTACAGCAACCAGTTTGGACATAACAGTGTCCACAGACTGTACACAAAGTCATTCCTGAATGCTGGAGAAGTTACAGTAGTGAAAGCCTCTCCCACTCTCTCCTGCCACATCCTTGCACTCTCAGGAGAAAAATGTCCTTTGAAGGCCCCAGTCTCTGTGTTAAGACTATATCAATAAGTGAATCTTTGCAATGAGCCGTTTCTCACATGGAGCCACACACACTGACATCAGGACAACTTCCATTCATTTTGCTGATTTAGTCTTCACTCACGTTACTTTAAAAAGTCCTCTAATCCCAGTAGACATCTACCCATTTCACAGCAACATTTAAACGCCTTGCCTGTATTCACAAGTACTGACACAAATTCAAAGTATTCAAGTTAAAACATGCACATATAAAAGTAGTGCCACATTCTTGTCTGGCCTTCAGACACTGATTTGCACACACAAAGGTGTGAGTGTGAATAGACACATGAGGGTGTGTGAGAGTATACACAAACATACATAAACATACACATGCACACACTCCTTCCTATATACACCAGGCCATACAGAGAGGCATGGTAGTTAAAGGGGTTTTTTTTTGGGGGGGGGTATTAATAAATGCAATTATAAATTAAATTCTGAAGAAATAATTCAGAAGGAAAAGGATTGAAGGATGCATGTCAAAGGCTAACAGAGCCTTTGAGCCTAACAAGATTAGGCTAACAAAGATTAATGAAGGACAATCTGGCATAAAAGAAAGCCATCAAAAACACTGAGAAGGTCAAAGGAAACAAGTCACCTGGATTTGTGATGGTTATAAAAACAGATGAATTGGAAAGGAGTGAGTGGTTTATAAAGGTCCAATTCCTTGAGTTATCCTGTGTGGTCAGCCTACCATCTCTCTAGCACACAGAAAACTATCRTATCTAAAATACCTCATGTATTTACTCCTCTAACTCTTTAGCTTCATAAAAAATTAGAAGGGGCCCATGCTGCTTTCAGTTCTTTGCTTTATCYATTTGCAAGGTCCCACTGCTCCTTTTCCAGCACAGCCATTTTTCCCCTTGATCACACTTCAGCAGGCGATACCTTTTTGATAATCTATCTTTACTTTTTTTCCTTTTAATACATGCAATGTTTCAGATCACACAGAAAATTACCGACCAGGCCATTACCTGGTACGTGTCACTTCACACCCTGTGTCAGATATGGCCCGGGACGTGGAGGGTGCAGCTTCCCGAGAGGCTGCGCTCAGCCGCGCAGGTTTGGGGTCATTCTCTCCGAGTTTCTGATGAAAAAGCTGCCTGTGGTGCTCTTCTAGATGTGGGGCTCTGTCCGTATCATTTGCTTTAGCAGGAGTATTTTGGTTCCCTACATGATCTTGATGTACGAAGGGAAGGCCATTGTGTTGATTCAAAGCTTTGACAACAGCGTCCTTTTGTTGTTGATAAATCTTAGAGCTCTGTGTTTTGCCAGCACCTTCTACTGCTTGCGGTGGTGCTGTTCTCTCTTTGACTTGGGGTTTAGAGTCAACTTTGTGAGCTGTAGTGCTAGAAGTGTTCACCTTCTCACATGCTCCATTGTTTTCATCCAATTTTTTCCCACTTTTGGTCTCTGAATAAGACAAGCCATTAATAGTGAATAAGCCTTGACAAAAGTGACAGAGAAATAGAGGAGGAGTAAAATAACCCACCATCCAAAATAGCCTATGCAGTTATGGTGCCTGGAAAGCTCAGAAGAAACCCTCTGAAAGGTGCAAAATCCTCACCAGCAGGCTTGAGAGCGCCAATACTAATGTTCGTGGCTTAATCACAGGTTTGCTTTGCTAACTTTCCAGCAGTATTGCAGATAGAAGCTGGATTTCCAGAAAGCAAACAAACAAACAAAAAAGAAAACGTAAGGCTCAGCTTGCTGCCTTTCAAATCTGAAGTTACCCTGGGGGCAAACGTAGCAGGTAGTTCAGACACTGAAGTCCCAGCCAGGACCTGCTACAACCTCTTCTTGACCACAGCAGCAGAGATGCAAGGATCAAGACCTTAAGAGGCTTGAGACAAGGCCCCTTGCATTTTCTACAAAAGGACAAGAAGGTCCTTCAGCACCTTCTCATGACAGTGGCTGGGAATATTAACTGTGAAAATTTATAGTGTAATTTCCTTCAGGGTTCAACAYGCATGGGGTATTTGTTAGCAAGATTAGTTTACAGTCCTGTGTAGCTTTTGAGTCAGAACTGTGACTAGATGGCTGTTTTATTTTTGTTGCTTTCTAAATGAAGAAACAAAAAAGGGGATCTTCCATAATTTAAGGGATCCACTGGCAATTTGTGAAGCGGACAGTATGACAGGGCCTGTTCAACATCACATTCACCCCTGCTGCAACTTCACAGGCATTAATAATGGATGCAGCAGGGCAGTGCCCTGACAGATGCATCCTAAATAGGAATCTCTTCCCTAAGCCCTGACATGGCCATGAAATTTGCTGATCAGAAAAGATATTCCAATGTCAGCATGTCTCCCTTTCAGAGGGGGAGAGGGGAGGAGGGCTGGTTCAGCTGTGTTAAGGAAAAAGAATTGTATAGGTTTGTTATGAGATATTGCCACTACCTTCATGCTATCTCAGAACCAGTACTGCTCTCTTAATTCATCTCAGTGTAATTCCATAGCAAAGAAACAGTGTAGCCAAACAAAGGTGACGCATTGAGTTTGGTGAGCTTCTAGGTTTTTGTGGGGACCAATCTGGGGACAGGTGTTCTTGTGGAGGAGGGAAGAACATCGCCGTATTTTTCTAGTACTTGTGGATGCAGTTACCAGTCTGTCTGCTGCACATCCTGGAGTCAAAGCTTACAGCATGCCTGGAGTTATACATACCTTCCACTGGCTTCTTGCTTTCAGTTTGCGTTCCTCTATTACTAAGCACATGCTTAGGTTTTGCACCACTCTCTTCAGGTTTATCTTTGGCCTAAAAATAGCAATGGAATATAAAAGTAACATTTATGGCCAATGGTGTTCATTTCCCACAGGGTTCCTCTAGCTGCATAGGTATTTAGACCCTATAAAATGTGCCCTAACACCTCCAATCTGCATTTTTAGTTAACTATTGCCTTTCCTCCTCTTTTCCAGTATCTCTCCCCTTTTGTTAAAAGGCATTCTTGTAAAACAAGACAACAGAATAATACATTAGCTCACTACTTTCCAAAGTGTTAACTGTCAAAGACTTCGCCTGGTGTTACTCTTACTCATATACATTAAAAACCATGGGATGTGGAACATAAGATAAAGGATATATTAGAAAAGGAAATAATATTGTAATTCTGTCCCTTTTAGGCTGGTCACTGAAAGACAAGCAATGTTTATATAATATTATAAAAATTTGTCTCACAGCATCTAAGAAGATTATTCATGATTTGAGCTATGAGACAGGCGATACAGACAAAGAGCCCCTAGCTTTATGATAGCTCTTACGTATGTACCTTTATCGATGCTGGCTTTGGCATGGTTAAAAACAGACTTTTCTTTTGCCAGCATGTTTATTTTTAAACACATTTCTTCCACCAATTAACAAAACATAGAGGAGTAATACTTATGAAATAGCACTACTAAGCACTTTACATAGCAATACATTTGCAATCAAAACTAAATAACTAATATTTAGGAAAAAACATTACACAAAAATAGGAAAGACATAACATTATATTTCTTGGCTTCAATTATAGTTAAAATTTAATTATTTTTATAATGATAGCCTCCTACCCTTATTTACATAAGCAAGCAAGCAACATTTTCAATATTTCTGCACATAACTGATTACATCTCTGCTGCACATCAGCCCCTTCAGCTGTTAGTAAAAAGGGTTAAGGGATCAAGTTTTTCATGGTCCAACCTTCACTGATGGTACAGAAAATCCCGCTTTCCCCACTAATTAAAAAAAAAATCTAAATAATAAAGACAGTAAAATATCATTACCATTTTTATTACAGCTCTAATCAAACCTGCAACAATGACCAGGGGGAACATTATTCTTGTAAAATCCTATGTGCAAAGAAAGCCTTGAGAAAGTTTGACAGTCTAATGCTAGTTTTTGGGGTGTTTTTTGAAAATAAAGAGTTAAAGGTTTGGCTTCTATGAAGCTCAGTTCATAGTCTTTTATTAATTTGAAGCCTACCCAGCAAAACTTCTCCCATAAGCATTCCAATGGCATCCCTGGAATGCTGTCATACCCTCAGCAAACAACTTCACCCAAAAATCAAAACATGACCTCCTGACTCCCATCCCCATACTTAGTAACCTTGTGCAAAGCCAGCTCTGTGATAAGCAGCAATGCTGTTACAAAACAAAGGTTGGAAAACAGAAACAATCAAGTAGCAGATTCTTTTTGTGTGCAACCCCAGCGCAATTGTGGACCTCTTTGGACGGCTCTACACTGCTGTCATACAAGAGACTGCAGAACTGAAACACCCAAGTTAGCACATGGCTCCGCACAAGCTCATTTGTTTTTACATTCACCCACGCTTTGCTCCACATTACCGCAGCTAGATCAAGTACATACACCACCTCACTCTTTTAAACCTAGTTCAAATATTGCTTGCTACTCAGCAGCCGTTCTGTGACCAAAGTGCAGATATATCTTAAGGTCTTACAACTACTCATGCTCCAATTTCAAGACCTGCTCATGACSAGACACAAGAGGAGGACGGTAATGGTCATTTATCAAAACTGGAGTTAGCCATAAAACTGTCTGCTTGTCCAATATGCATTGCCTGTCCTACAACCGAGGCAGTGGCTAGAGCCCAGGTAGAGACCTACTCCTCACCCCAGGCCCTGGATAACCATCAGCAGGATCACCTCACTGTTCAGCCTCCATCTCCCCACCTGTAAAACTGGGCTGAGGTTCAGACCTCTGCAGACCTCCTCTCCTCCTTCGCAGGCCCTGGCGAGGAGGCAGCGCATAGCAGCTAGGTGACAACTCGTGCTGACCGTACGCTGGACTCCATGCGAGTCGTTCCACCAGCACTTCTCACACCACCTCTCCATCTGCATCCCTCCTTACTATTCTTTTCACTTGGAAATTGATAATCTGACCAAGAAATTAGGTCAACATCTTTATATTCATCTTCTTATGGCCATTTAACAWACTATGCGTTGTCAGTTCAAATCAGGGTGTAACCCCACAAAGAAGAGAAATGTATCTGTCTCCAAGCATTAGACAGTGGCTGCAGGCAGTAACCTGTTAAAATGCATCTTTAACCAACATAGATCAAACTTCAAAAGTTTTTTCATTTCTCCAAAAAGCTGTAGGACTGAAATTGGAACAGATTTCAAGTACAAACATCATCTCCATCTGGAGTTAAGGTTGATATCTGATGTATCACTTAATGGTCTCAATTCTAAATGAAATTCTTTATAAACTCTTCCCTATCCTTAACATCCCGCTCACTTGTCAGCCTTTGACATTCAAGAAGGAGACCAGAAGAACTCTCAGAAACCTTGAAAAGCTATGCTGGGGTCTAGTACTGTCCTGTTTTTGTAAGAGTTTAGGTGCACCTTCCACCCGTACATTTTACTGATTTGGTAAAAAATATTCAGAGTAGAATAGGAATGGACTTACAGAGGGATGGGCATTTGAGCTAAGTTCTTTTTGCTGTAGGCACAGCTCTACATACAAAGAGATCCTTGGAATGAACAAACATCCCAAATATTCCAACTCACACAGTTCCTCCCCTTCTTTCTCACAGTGAGATACAAGCTGTTGTGAAGACTCAAAGCTCCCAATAGCCAAAACTAATTCCAAATGCCTATAGCTTTTAAAAACAATGTCAATCAATTCTAAAACACAGTACCAACTACATACTGGTCTTGCCTGTTCTCCCTCTCACTGTCCTTAAGTGGCGGCTACGAACTGACATCTAGGAACTGATGCAAACTGCACTTGCAAACAGAGCAACTATTTGATTTGAGGAGCGGACAATGTCAATAGAGTTCATAAACTGGCTTAGACATCCAAGGACATATAAATCAGCTTGGTTATATGAACATAAGTCAGTATAAGTTTTAGTAACTGGTGTTCAGACCTCAAAAAAATCAATCAAGAAAATAGAAACGTCTTCCTTCAACAAATGCTTCCCAGTATGTTACTCCTACTTCTTTTCACCAGGGGCTCAATTCAGTCACTAATCTGAATGTCACTGCAGAAGCTGAATTTTCTTTTACAGTAGCAATCTACTCCTCATACTTATTAGAGGATTACCTGACCCACTTTAGGCGCATCAGACATAGACCTGCAAGGCTTTTTGAACTTTGTCTCTGCTTCAAGAGTTTTACAATTCAAAGGTTGCATCAGTAAGCTGTAATGGCAGTGCTGAAAYGAAATCCTGAATTACAGATGTTGTGATAAGTCAGCAGGAGAACTCAAAAGCCCTGATACTCCACAAAGAAAATATCAAGAATAGTAAATCAAAACCAACCTCTACAAGGATTTCCAGCAGACTCCCCTTCTTCCAGGGAACAATGCCTTTGAGAATAAAATCCACTACTTTCGAATTTTTTAATATTTCTCCCATGAATGTAATAACCTTATCCAGCGTATCAACCCTTTTCTCTATCTTTGCCAGCCTCTCCTTATGCTTCGAGGCATCTAGCTGGACAATTTTCATCAATTTCAATACTTCTGAGCATATGCTCTGGATATCAGCCTGGTGCGTACTGTCCAATAGTTTTAGGACTTTTTTCATTGCATCGGTCTCATCAGGAGCTGCCTGGGATACTGTTAGCTTGTTAATATCTTTTTCTATATCATCAATGCCTTTGTTAACTTGCTGCAGCTTGCCTGTCAGGTCTTCCTGGAAATGTAACAATTTGTCCACCTTTTCATTCAACAGATTCAGTTTTTTGTCCATCATGTTTAAATTGTTCACTTTTGTAGGCTGTAACTTAGTCACAGCATTCCCCTCTGCAAGGTCCAAGTTACTCGCAGACATTCTGTCCAGGTAGCAGGATATCGGAGAGATTAAGCTGGCTTCTCATTAATCATAAATTAGAGAACAAGTCTCTGAAAATTCATCTTCTTCGGTTACCCCTCTACCAGACAGCCTCACTTACTGGAGTTGCTAGAGCATGTCATTAGATAGCTACTGCACAAGAGACTTATTTTTGTGTTATCTACTGTGTGCTTTCAATGATGGAGTTAGTTTGGCACCAGACTATATTTTCTTGGGACTCCTTGACGTCATGAAACCATTTAAAATTCTTTCTCAAGTGGCTGTTGATAGGCAAGCATCTTAGCAATCGACAACGCCTGAGCAGACCTCTATAGGCAGAAGCATTGTTTTCACAACCAGTTTCAGCTCTGGGCTACAGAAAAGAACTTGTCAGAACATTTCTTTTTGTTATATAGGAAAACTATGAAAGTAGATTTGATGGCATTGTGTTAAGGCTTAGAAGAGTACAGCTTTGTAGCGCAGATGTAGAGCACCCGGCATAGACACAGGCTGTGCTCTTTAGGTTGGCTGGCACTTGAATTTAAAAATAGAGTACAATGACAAGGATCTGAAATGCATATCGAGCACCAGCATGTCTTTGTCAACTGAAACGTCTAAAATTAAATCTTTCTCCTAGGCTATGAAAGTGAATAGAGTTGGGAAAAAAAAATCTTCATGAGGGCACAGCAGAACTGCTCCAACTGTTAGCAACAAGATTATTAAATCATAAAGTCTATACAAAGAATTTACTGACTTGATTTCACTTCTGAAGTACGTTAGTGTGTATAATACAAAAGTTACATTCACTAGAGAGCAAGGAAATAGCCACTCTTAACTTGCATAGCCCCCACCGCCACAGCTCTGAGCGCTATGAACAGAGGTATCGAGAGATTAAGCCATTTGTCCAGTGCCAAATGCGACACTGGTGGCAGTAGCCCATGGGGGAGCCTGGTTCTCCCACGCCCTTTTTCCACTGTTGCATGTGCATAGAATAGGGGGAGAAAGCAGTAGGGAAATCCCACCGCAGTGGGAGTCCTGCTGCGACAGGGCAATGGAAACCTATCAAAACCATGGGCTTTGGGATACTGAGCATCCCTTTGCCTCCAATCCCTTCCTCTCATACTTTTTCAAAAGGAGCACATGGGAAAAAAATGTAGTTCTTGAAGTGAACTCGTTGTATGAGACAGGAAGTTGTAGAAATAAAAATATTCCCCTTACATGCAGGAGAGAGCCAGTAGTAGCAGTATTAGCATACCCTCTCAAGAAGATAAATTGTTCTCTTACTTTTGTAAGAGAGGAAAGTATATTTATTTTTACGATAAAAACACACTTTGATATGTCTGCCAAGGCCACTAAATGATTATAGCTGACTTGGTGGTCCACTAACCAGTTTTATCCCGGTGGCCTGGGATAATATTACRCAAGTTTTATGATACCCCATCAGCATATAGTGGAAAATTTTCCCCTTCCTTATATCACTTAGCATCTCACAGGTCAGAGATCTGTGAATGTATCTATGTAAATAATACATGTATATATCTGTGACTATACAGAAGATACTTAGGAGTAGAAGAGAACCAATACCTGAGCTGCACAGGTTTCAGAGCATAACACTTGTCAGCATTATATCCAGTCCTAGCTAATGTAAAGAAAACTACATTTTAGCTACATTGAAAGAAGTTGAAAGGAGACAAAAGAATTTTTAAAAGGCAATAGCTGGAGTGAGAGGTTGCAGAATAAATTGGAATTCAAATGTACAAGATACAGGAATCATTTTTTTCCTGTAAGCAACAAACTGGACGCTGGAGCCACCTGTTTTCCATTCATGCTTAGAAATAAATGTTAAGTTTCAGATGCTTATGAGGTGATAATTTTTTCTTCAGTAGAAATTCAAGTCAGGTTTTTAATTCTAATAAAAGTGACCAGCAGAAGAGAGAGTCAGTAAAACTCCTTAAACACTTACCACCAAATTATTTGATTTAACAATACTGCAAGAAATCTGTTTCCTCTGAAAAGGAAAAATAAGGTTCAGAAGAACTTGTTCCACTAAAATCAGCTTAATTCCTAGGGCAATTAACGAAGTTATTCTATGAAACCATCTGTAGTCCTATTTTTTTAGTACGATTTCTACATGGTTCAGGAGAAGAGAAATGAAGGGTTACTGTTAGTGTTCGTATAATCTTATTCCCGTCACCAAGCATACAAATGCAGTAAAACAAAGCTCTATCTTTATAAAGCACATTGACAATAAAAGCTTTGCCGCCCTGCTATAACATTTAAAGAATCAGATTTTTTTTTTCAAGCAAAATGCCTTTACATAATTAATTCTTTCAAGTCTATAAACATGCTTGATGACAAACAATCAAAATAGCTATCATTTTTACTGAATCAAGAGTACTAGATGGATGTTTTTCTTTTAGGGACATAAAGAAAAAGGTAGAGACTCGTTATATTTAAAGTCAGGCAGCTTGCAACAAATATTTCAATAAGGAAGTCTAGCCAGAAAAAGTCACTTGCATTGCATACCTGCACAGCCACCAGCATAGCCACCACCAGTGTGCTATTACGGGCAAGGCATGCAGTGCCGTGAAACAATGCAAATACAACGAAGATGCACGACTGGCTTCCACATTTCTTTCTGGGCAAATGGGAGTCTTGAAATCTTGAGCCTTATCAATAGCTATTTAACAATTCAAGCAAAAAGCATTAGTTTCCTTAATTACTATTATTTGTATAATCCTGATTTTCTGATCTTCCTCATGGTCAGCAGACTCTAATGGTAAATGCTGTGTGAAACAGAGAGGGAATTTTATAAAACAAAAAGGAAACCCGCAGGTTTATATTAGTTATACATGGAGACTTGCCAGACAAACTCGAGGGGCACAAAGCATCTCTCCCCCCTGCAGGCTCAGCCACACGGAAGAGGCTTTGCCCTCTAATACCTGCTCACACAGCACAGTGAGAGATGATCCATTATGGAGCATTCTTGCTACTTGCAGCAAATATTCCTTGTTAGTGTTGTCTGAGGTACAAACAGGCAAGATAAATCCAAAGGCGCCTCCTACTCAGATGCAGCTGTTCAGCTTATAACATTACTTGAATCCCACTGTGCACCCATAGGCACCTGCAAAATTATCAGTAGAATGAAGGACAGAGGGGAAGGAGACTTTAGCTGACCCATAATGAGAAGTTTTAAACGTCTGTCACAAAGTTAAGGTCAGCTTTTCTTTAAACCTCCTCCTCCTCTTCCTCCCCTTTTTGAACTGCTGGTAAAAGCACAAAAATAAAAAATGACCCAACGGATCTGACTGATTGTTTTGTCTTCAGGATGATAATACGTTCAAATACTGGCAAAAATCTTTTATTCCTTTTGCTTTGAATTACAATAGAAGGTAATTTTTATTCAGAACATTGATTTAGTGCCTAATGTTTGCATCTTGCTTCAGGAGCCAGAGGAGAGTATTCAGTTCCATTGAGAGTCTGACCCTTTTTTTTTTTCTTTTTCTTTTTTTTTTTTAAATAAAACTAAATTGCCTTGCTTCATATTGCAAATCACAGTACACCCATACTTAGACACCATAAGAAAGCGCAGTTATTATAAAAAATGGAATTGCCTATTAAATTCACTTTTTCTTTGTGAGGGACTATTGCTTATAATGACATTTTGCACTTACATACTGCTACACATGCTGCTTCATCTCCAGTACCCTTCAAATTACACCTGAAAAACCTGAAGTGTTACATGAGTAATGAAAACCAGCAAGTCCTGCAGGACTTCCATGCATTGCAGAGCTCTGTTCAGTCAGCCTGCGCTGTCACTGGCAAAATAAACAGGTCAGCCACAAGACTCCATCACAGCCTGAATGTAACACGAATAAGCTTTCTGGTGGTAACTGGTCTGCCATTAGTATGTACTTGTTTCTTGTGAGTAATAACAAATAAGCATTGTGGTATGGAGTGTGTAAGCAACTGCTTCCGCTTCATTAAGAGCTGAAACGAAACAAAAATCCAGGATGGCTTTAAGATATTTTCAAGCTATCAAGTATCTCAGAGGTAGCATAGAAAAGGGATGTGAATGCTGGAGAACCAGAACTGCAAGTGACCTTGAGCTGTGATGCCAAAGAGGCTTCTGTTCTCAAGGGGGAAAATGAGTGTTTATTCCATTTTGGCTTCAACCCCACGCACACTCTCCCAGTTGTGAGAGAGCTGTCAGAAGACAAGAGAAAAATTCACATTCAACACAAAGAATGGTTTAAGAATCTATGATGTGACAGTCGAGTTATGATTCCTCCTCATTAGCTCTGACCAAAGGAAGGAAAAAAGATGTGTCATAGGAACAAAGATGGGGTGATGGGAAAAATCAAGATCTACAGCATGTACTAAAATGACAGCCGAGGCTTATATCCTAAACAAGAAATGTCACAGAGGTTAAGACCAGCTGCTCACACAGATCATCTCATTAGATTAGTGCATTGCTTCCAACAACACAGAAGAACTGGAGAGGGCTTAAAATATGTAGGTAAATAAAAATTAACCTTTTAAAAGGTCTAAGCAAAGCCAAATCTTTCCAGAGAGTTTGGGGGCTTTGGGAGAAGTTTGCAATGGCTGCGCTGTAACAGAGTTCTAAGGAAAGAAAGAATTAAATGGGGCAAACATTAGGAGCTTACAAAAAGCAAAAGCCAGCAGATAAGCTCAAAACAACCTGGCCACGTCTGCTATATACATCTCAGGCGTAGAATTTATTAATAAATATCATTTACATATTTCCAAACCAGCTGGCAGATTTTTCAAATTATGTTGATAATTTACTTAATTCACATCTAGTTACTGCAGCTCATTAGCACACATATCTTAATTTTTCCCAACAAATGAAGTAACAGGTACCTAAACTTTTGAAAAATGAAGCCTTACCAATGAGTAATCTCTCACCACCAGCATGTCTCCTAGAAACATGAAAGATAATAAATCATCCTCACAGAGTAATGGTGCAGCAAGAGACACCAATTCTCATGACAAATGGCAAGTATTCAAATAGGCATCAGCTTTAATTTGGAGCAATAACCTCCAAGGACAGAATATGCCTTAGAGTAAATCTATCCACTCCAATAGCTGGATTTCATACTTAGAGGAGACAAAATTTTCATCTGTCATATTTGGTGGTGTACTAGGAACTGGTCCATACCTGCTTCAGAAGGCCAAGAACCCAACATTTAACTCATTACTCATGTCAGCTGTTGGTCGAAATCCACCTGTGCAGTAAAAGGGTCTATAAGGCACTATCGGTTTCCCCAAGCAACCCTGGCATGATATATTTAAATATTGCCTAGTGCACAACAGTCTGACTTTACCGTAACATCGTATCAACTAAATCTTAACAAGCGATATATACACATTTTTCTTTTTATGTTTAATGATGGAAAACTGTCGATACAGTAAGTTACAAAACACTCTCTTGCTAGCCCTCACTCCCCCCCACAGACACCTTTTTATTCCTTTTCAAACAACTGAATCTAAGTACAATGCTCCTAGGCACTGGCCCAGCTAAGGAGAGGTTAATGAATCAGGGATCATGTGTAATATTTTTAATGCATCTCTGTCAAGCAGCTGACAGCAGATAGATGAACAGATCAATTATAACATTTCATTTACATCAAAGTGATAAGATTTCTAGATAATACTGTTTACCGTTTGCCCACACAGCTTAACAAGAACCCTTAAATCCTTCCTCCAGGTTACTCTGCCTCTCAGGAGGCCAAAAAAGCACCTGTTGCCTGTTCACATTTACTTGCTTGACTCTAGAGCTTGCACTCACCACTAAGTCTGCTGTCCACAGAAGCTACCTTAAGAAGCTGGCTCAAATCTTTAATTTTCATCTTTTCCAACTATTTGTTCACTTCCCTAAACAGCTACTGAAATATTTTACCAAGAGAAAACTCAAAACAGAAGGCAGCTAATCAGTAATGTTTTCCCGGTGCAGTGGTAACACTTCACACCCCCACTCCACTGCATCTTCCCCCAAAGAGCTCTCCTCTGGAAACTGAACGCAAGTCATATCGCTGGTTCTACTTTCTTTGAAATCAGTGACATTAGATCAAATGCTGTCAGTCCCCAGTAAAGCCTGCCTGATTCAAACGGGCAGCCGCAAAAGCTGTCTTTGGATTCAAGAAGCAAACTGTTTGGCCTCTCATTTGCAAGGTGCTTTTGATTTTCACTACTATTAGGAGCTCAGCAGAGAATTCTGCAGCAGTTTTTACACCTGCCAAGAGCAGCTGTGCCTAGGTCAGTTTGCTCAGGTACAAGTAATTGCAAGTCAGTAGGCATCACACTGTAATGCAGAAGAGTAGCCTTGACTGTGCACTAAGGCCAATAAGAATAAAACCACTAAAAGCAAGTTCTTGTCAGTGAAGCGATGAGACAGGCCTCTGAATGTATATAGGAAACAGATCTGCTACATAAGAAAGGGTTATTTCTAGTCAGTCAACTTTTCAGACATAATCCAGAGTTCACTCCAAAGCACACTGAAACCAGCACAATCATTCTTGCTGACTTCAAAACTCGCTGGCTTTGAATCAGAGCCCTCATAGTAGTCTGCTTTGCCAGCAACACGTTATTGTTTCAGAAGATGGAAAGTCACCAAACTGCACTGTGCTTTGTGTTATCTTTTGTTCCCTTCCTACTTTGGAAGATCTTCTTTTCAGATCAAGTTTGAAAAATTACCATAAAAATGCACACAGAGCTGTACCAACTCGCTAATTTGTAAAAGCCATTTCCAACTTCAGCTTTCTTAATACCAGAACTGACATTTGCTTTCTAATTATACCTATCTGATTTTTTTCTTTGCTCCTCCACTCACTTTTCTGAGGTTGATAGGTGATAATACTGTGCCACTGGCTGGTCTTCTGCCCTTCATAGCTACTGACTGAGGAGTATGATCACCTGGAATGCAGTTTTGCATTGCACTAAGTGTCCATGTGTATCTCAAATTGAAAAGCAAAACACAGTTTCCTCAAATCACCATGAAGCCTTGTTTCAGAGAGACAGACTGCACTGGAATTAAGTGACTGAAGCATTCAGGTACAGCCACACGAGGGGTGAGTTCACCCACAACAGCCTCCAGCAACTCAAATATTTCCACTGGACTCCAGAGTGCCTTGGCTGCTGGCACACACCTTTGGAAACTTTTCCCAAGGACTCACAAGAACAGTTAATGCAATTGTTTCACGCCTTGTGCAATCCGGAGACTCAGTTATTGATTTCTTCTCCCCCTCATATTTCCCTCTAACAGTTGCAGCTGTGGTACAGCAAACACCAGGTTCTATGCTCAGTGCTCCTTGCTAATCATGTTTAGCACAGGAATCCAACAATGCAGGCGGTGGTGTTACAGTTCCCCCCCTCCTTTTTTTTTTTCTATTAAAAAGAACATTTCTTGACATTGCTATTCCCCATTAATAACCAGAGAAACATGTTAGGGAAATTACAGATCAAGCAGATTATCATCTCTCCTATAATGAAGTTTACTTTATTGCCATATTCATCTGCTGATTTAGACCTCTATGACATTTTGATTTGACGTCATTCATGAACACAGGAATACTTCATTTCAGGCTTAGTCTCAACAATGCAAGCCCTGCTTTGGAAAGGATTCAAAGAGTCTGGGTACAAAAGCTGGGTGATTTTACAAGTTCTTGCCATAATCAAGTATCCACACAGAAGCAACTCTTTCCCTTTAGGTGAAGGTTTGAAGGTCTGGTGGAAAAAAAAAAACAAAAACAAAAACAAAAAAAACCACTGCATCCATTTCAGATGTGCAAGAGATCTTCAGCTAGTTTTATAATGGTTTTCAATGACTTGGAAAAAGATAAAGGAAAAATGAAAGAATGTCATCTATGGATTTTCTTAAAGAAAGAAAAAACCATACTGCATGCCAGCAGAATTGCAGAAACTAGCTAACAAGAGGCTCCCAAGCTTTCCACAGAAAGGAATGAGGGGGCACTCTAAAGTTTGTTTATTCTCTAAAGCAGTGCCTTTAAAAACATGTGGGTGTGAACCAAAAGCCTTGAGTTAGGGGGCCCCAGTGATATGCTTAAGCACAGTGATCCATTTCTCCATCTGAAGTTGATATCCCAGTATGAATATCTACTAAAATAGAAATCCAAAGCACCATTAATACTAAATGGATCTGCAGCCATTTTCACTCCCAGAATAGCAAATACTCCTTAGAGCTTTTTCAGGAGGCTTCTATCAGAGCTCAGGAAGTTTTGTTTCCCCAACTACCTTGCTACCATAAATCAACAGTCAACATACTCCAGAATATTAATTTTAAGCAGCTACATACAGAGTTCTCTACACATCTAAAGATTTACTGCATTAAATCAACTAAACCATCATTTCTGCAATTCTGCTATTACATCAGTGACAAATACATTTTAGCTGGATTGCAGAGCCAGTGGTAGTGCAATCCCAGATACTCTGAAAAGCAACAACAGACTAGAAAAACAGCACCAAGTCCTGGCACTGTAAATCAAAATCACTCAGAGACCAGCAAGCAAGTAAAGCTTGCTGGCTATATATTTTTTAGATTTCATATCAGTCGATATCAGGAGCAGTAGTCACTAAAAGGCAGTAGGGCAGTGCCAGCCATACATCTAGCAACAGTACATCAAGATCTTCTCAGTGTGAGAAATTAGGAGATTATTTGAAATGCTAGGCAGGATGCTAGAGAAGACTGCAGTAATATACTGCAAAGAGGTGAGCACCTTGAGAGCAAGTTACACCTGGCAAGAGTTTACCCATACAGCCCATGAGAACAGGGAAATACAGAGCTCCAGTAGCTCTTGTTGAGCCACAAAAGGAAGGAAAGAAACACTTTGCAAAGGTTTCTGAAACTAGTGAAGAGTGGATTTTATGAAACACTGCATTGACCATAATCCATTGAAGAGTACAACAAAACTAGCTCAGTGCCCATAGCAATGACTAGCAACCTACTACCTGGCTTAGCATCACTCTGTGATGGCCATGGTAAGAATTGCCCTGTGGAGCTGGATGACCCAGTCAGTCATTTGATAACTCGTGCCAACATTTTCTGGCCCTAAAACATATAAATCTCCTTAAGCCAAACCTATAAACAAGAAGGTGAGTCAATCAGTCATCAAAAACATAGCAAATTATATTTTTGCTATAGCAAAAGAGGTCAAGGAAGATGCAATTCAGGCCGTGGCAATTCCTAAACAGATGCTGAGATTAGCTATGACCCAGAAGCTGAAGTTCCCTACACTGGGTTCTGGGGAACTTCAGCTGAAACTGGAACAGGAACCCACCAAGAAAATGTCCAGAACAGAGCAATTTATAGAAACAGATATTTCTTCCTGCTTCTGCCTAGGCCCGTAAAATCCCAGTGAGCATACAATGACAGCACTGAGAGGGATCAGATCTCCAAAACAAGCACTCAGGAAAATACATGCTTGAAGTCAGACATATGCCTAAATAAGTTGGATGAACCAGAAGACACATGTAGTGCTCCAGCCTGAACACCAAACTGCGGGGGCAAACAAGAAAGGGAAAGGTGAGCCACAAATATAGGAAACAGCAGAAGAACCTGCTACCTCCTGCTACCTCAATTCAGCCATCAGAGAAGGTGAAAACAAACCTGCTTTGTAATGTCAGGGACTATATATAGTTCGCTGCTCTTGTTTCTGAGATATGAAGTGTCTGAAAGCATACCCAATAGAGTATATTTAGACTGAAGGACACTATACACTGGTACAAAATTCAAATTTGACCATATGAAACCTTTATCTGAATTCCCACAAAGCCTGGAAAAACAGTGTCAGCAGCTGAGACAGAAGGTTTTTAACCATATATTTTTCTAAAATCCCTAATCCTCAAAAACAGCATACTACTTTCACAGATTTTTTCAGTCTGCTTGCCCTTCTGCTAGCTCTCCTGAGCAGTCCACAGGTAGTCTGCCAAAAGTCTAGACCCAAGGCTTGCAGTTTCAGGGCCTCCACAGTATGCAGATTGCCCCAGAGGGATCCCAGATCTGGTCAGCTGAATAGAGGAGCAACTCCCCAGCTAAACAGGAGCCTGAACTGCAGGTGTCAAGGCCTGGTATCCACCAGGCCTATGCCAGCAGCTCTGTGCTCCAAGCATTAAATAGCTGCACAAAACAGGGGAGACAATTGTCCAGAAAGACATGAAAACAAAAGTAATTGTTGTGCAATGGAAGACAATCAGCACTGGATACACAAAGTTCAAGATGTGAACCAGGAGTACCTGAAGAGCTTCAGATAACTCTACACAGGACTCCTAGAAGAAATAAAGTATGAGTGACAAAACTGGCAAGATGCTACCCAAGAAAGTGAGGTGAAAGCATATCCCCTACCACAAATGAGAAGTGGAACATTATCATCAGGATTAGCATATGTGAAGGATTAGATAGCCTCAGATGTCTCATGAAGTGGCCATGTTCTAAAAGAAGGATCAGCTCCAGAAAGCAGGCAGAAGAGACACAGCAACCCCACCAAGGTGAAAAGGAATGATGTAGCTGAACATCAAAGCTGTTCAGCTCATGGGAAGGAAAAACTTGAAGTAAGTATAGGCAACTTGGTCTTCAAGCTTGTGTTAGAACATTTTTTTCACCACTTCTGCTAACAGAGTCCAATTAATTTTAGAAACACAGAACCTCCTCTTATTTATCAAGCATGAACAACAGGAAACACCTTCCATCATACATCTGAGCAATAACACAAATTTCTAGGCAATCTGTAAACACAGTCAGATCACTGTGTTGCCTAGTGCTAGAAGTCCTTCCATAACACAAGGATCAGCTGAGCCAGCCACTTACTTGAGTACAAGCGGCAGATCATCAAGTACTAAGCCAGAAAGAGACTACAGTCAACAAGCTGGCAAACAATAGGTTCTATGCTGCAACCACTGAAATTGGTAGTATAGGGTCATCAGCTCCTGGGACAGGCTCAAATCCAACTTTAATAAGAACTGCATACATGGTCCAAGGCACAATTTAGCCTTATATGTTTCTCTGCTGCTCATATTTTCCAAAAGCATCTTCCCCTTTATGCTGTTTCATAAATTTGAGTGAACAAAACAAAGAATAATTTTCCAAGAGATAAATACCATGAATTTGGTAAACTGGCCTGAATGATAAGATCCAATACAAGACATCCAAAACCAAGTTATTTTTTGATTCTTAGTTCACTGAGGACTCAAGAAAGCCAATAATAATTCAGACTAATTCTAGGATAGCTTTTCCCTCAAAGCATTTTCAGAAGAGATAGGTACCATTATCATCAATTTTACAGAAAAGGAAATTGAAGCACAGAATATGAGAGAATTACTCACAGTCACCCAAAAGGCCAATTACAGAGAAATCAAATATTCTGAACCTCAGTACAGCATTCATGTCACAGGGAAACACTAACTCTGCGTTGCACAGAGCCAAGGAACAGAAGGCCATGTAGACAGATAACTGACAGTTTTTCTTCCCCAGACACAACAAGTCTAAAAAAAACACTGGATCAGTTGCTTTGATGGTTTTAAAGCCACATTCTGTCAGGCCTTCCTGAAATATCTTTCATTTGCATTCCTCTTACAATGAGCAAAAAAATTCCTCAAAAATTTGTCTTAATTTTATGAACTGTCAAAAACAAAAGCAATTAAAAGAAATTCACAAGCCTGTATTTCAGGCTGTTTAATATCTTTCTTTAATAAAAAGTTGAAAAACATTAACAATTTAAACACACCATTATTTGTTCAGTGTGAAGAACAGTTGAGTAGTATATTCAATTAAGTTAGCAGACAATTTTTTTCTGCTATGTTGGCATAAATGGAAAATAAATGATGTGGCCCCAGGTGTATGACATATCTAGGCTTCTGGACAATTACAGTTTTTACATAATAAATAATATTAAAAAAACATATTGTAGTGTTGGCTGCATTAAATACTATACATTACATTAGATGAATTTAAGGCTTTAGAACAAAATACTAACCACTGAAATCAGTGGAAATTGTCATTTTATTCAACTGGGCCGAAATTTCATCTTTCATAATAACTGCTATTGATTTAGTGTATTTATTCCATTAGTTATTTATGGAACTAACAAGACTGCAAATATAAACTTTTTAAGGAAGCCCATTAGAGCTATTAGTGAGCTATTTTTATACATGCTCCTTGAACATTATCACATATACTTTGCATTAAGTTTGCTCGCATTTGTTTTATGCTTCAGTCTTGATGGTAATGGTGATTTCAGCAACTCAAAGCAGCGATAAATGTGCAAAAAAATTTAAGAAAACAGAAATATTGTTTCCCCAGACTTCTTTCCACTATAGTAACTGAAACATAACCCAACAAATAGCATTGAAAAACAGTGTGGTTTGATGGGTAGCTTACGATAGTGGAAAACCAGATCCCTATTCTCTGTTCCACCAGTGATGTCTCTATGTCTCTCTCCACCCAGCAGTTTGTGGTCTGTTGATAGGTGGTAAGCTTTYGGAGACAGATTTGCTTTCACATCCTTCCCTTGCACAACAGGGTTCTGATCTCAGAGCTTTTAAGTACTACCATATAGCATATATTTGAGATATTCAGCACAGAGTGTTCAAGTTGACTGCACTGCTTTTACCGCAGGCCAAATTGGCAGATATATATCTTGGCTCCTCATGAAATTGCCTCTGTGTGAGCCTGATGGTGATCTTATTGAAGACACTAGAGGAGAATCACTTTGGTTGAGGTAGACACAAACTGGTTAATTCGCACAAACAGGACTATCACTATTTAAGATTTATTAGCAAAGCACTTGGGAGAAAACACTAGCAACAGTCAGTCTTAACTGATGAAGTTACCTTTTGCTTTATGCTGTGGCTGGTTTTTTTGTTTGTTTTTGTTTTTCCCCTCAGAAATCTTTAGGACTTCAGAGCAGTTTCATTTACCTTAAAACTCCTAGACATATATGACATCTAATCAGTCAGTAATAACTGACCTCCACATAATTTGAATGGCAGTCTGACATCCCATTCAACAAATATTAGTTTGAACTTTGACACATTAAAACCTACATTCCAACAATAATAAATTCATCTACAAAGGAGAAGTCTGAGCTCATCATTTCAGAAGCACCTCCTTGACATCAGGTGTCTTGCAAACAGACTGCACAACTTGGCCAAAAACATCAAAAATACATAGCACTTTACAATAGGCACAGAAACCAATACTGCTCCATCCTGAAAAATTTTTACTTTCAAAATAGGCTTACAATAAAACATTCACTAAAAATGATTCCCTTACCGTAAATCTCTTTATGTAATCAGAAACACAAAATCCTCCCATGCTCAAACGAAGGGATCTGTGCAGGGAAGATTCTTGATATAAAGTTCCCATCCTTTTTGTCTTGTATGTTGGTCAGGCAGGTAGCCTGAAGCCTTTTACTGAATAAAGCTGCACAGCCTCACTGAATCTTGCTAGAATTCTGCTTGTGTGATAAACTAGGCATTTCATCTTATCTGACACTACACCAGGCATTTCAATCATTTCACTTCCTTATCAGTAGTACGAGGTTCTATCTGTATCCCAGCAGCTCACTTCCTGAATTACTGATAACAGCTACTGCAAGGCACGGAAACAACCTAATGGAAGATGACAGACAGATCTCTTAGAGTCACTAAATAGTCCCTTCTTTGCAGTTCTCTGTTATTTAGTTTATTTTGCCCAATTTAACTTTGCTTTAGTTATACTTAAGGAGTGCATGTTTGTTTCAGCCAAACACTTTAAACAGGACTGTTGAATTCTTTTTCATTTTGCCTTGTGTATAGCTGTGAATAGCTGGATGATCCAAGACAGGAAATAATTTCTGGAGAAGTAGCAGCAAATCTATTTTCAATTGTCTTCCGTGCTGTACCTTCATTTCCCACTCTTTCAGTAAGCCGCGGTAGAATTAGCTTGTTTTGATTACTCCTGTGAGGAGCGTGCTACAGGTAAGCTCCCACTAACCTGAATCACAACAGGCATAGGTACATAAAGTGACAGCCACTCACTGTGGACAAATGGCTTTTGTGCAGATAGACAAGTGTCTCAGACAGCAAAATTAGGGCTTAGTATGGGTCATGTCTTCACCGATTAAACCAAAAATCTAAGTGTGTTTTACCATGGTATGAGTGTACATCAACTCTCCCCTAAAACAAACAAGCAAGCAGTGGTGATAAGATACTGTACCTTTATCATCACGATCTAAGAGATGTCAGGCCCAGCAGTGAGGGTATAGATCTGGATACCCTTCTCACAGCAAAAGAAAGTGCTTCGTTTCCACTTGGGTTTGTGCAGCAAGATAACCAATATACTGGTTTAAAAAAAAAAAAAAAAAAGTGAGTACAGACAAAAATCAACGAATTAGAGTAAGTGAGGAACTCGCATATGGCAAAGGCCAGGGATGAGATGGTGATGCTTGTTGTGCTGGAAACATTTCTTACTGCCTGGCAAGGCATGTTTTTCAGGCCATTCAATGAAAAAAAAAAAAAAAGAAAAGACCAGAGGTTGGTGTACAGGATGATTTGACTGCAATTCATGGGGTGAGGTAGTTCTACCAAAAGGTTGGTAGTCTAACATCCTGGTATGAGACATAAGCATCCTGAGGCTGGCTGAGACACTGGCCTTGAACTTCAGTAAATTTGAGCTCTGTCTCTACTGACGGACTCCTGTGCAAATTTTAACTTGATCTCCCTGCCTCGGCTTCTCTACTTGTAAAACTGAGTTGAACTCTTCCCAATTCACAGGATATTTGCAGAGCTTTAGAATCTATTATTACTATTCCCCTTTTTAAAGCCAGAACTAAACCATAAGTTCTAGGTCAAAACCACCTTAGAAGTTTAAGGCACATTACCTAGGCTGCATATAGTGGTGCAGGAAAAAGGTAGCCTTCTTAGCAGTAAGCAGCGAGACTGTTGCTGAGCCATTTTGCCTGGATGTGCAAGACAGTTGCAGGCTTTACAGCAGTAGTTTGAGGATTATTCTTTGCATACACATGGAATACTATCCTACCACTCCCAATGGGAGATGAGACTATCTACATGGGCATCAAGCACTCAAATGTGGCCTCAAGCTAACTGCCTTGTATTAAGATGCAGCTGTCTGCATTACCCAGGCCCCCATTCCAGACCCCAAGGAAACAATGAATACTGTAGCTATTCAAAAAGGAGTAAAGCTTAATATATGAGTCAGGAGATCCCTACACTTATGAAAATAGCATTTTTAATACATTTGTGACTTATTCCAATAGGTACGAATAATTGCATTGTTACTCTGGATTCCACAAAGAGATGATATTACTTAATGTGGCAGCAGAGGCGTGTAAGCACCATGCCAAGGGGGAGAGCTTGCATGACAAAGAATCCTTTAGGAAATCTGGCAAACAGTCTGGAACAAGCAATGCTCAGCCTGCAACCTTCTATTAGCAAATCTAAATACAGAACTGTAGTATAAAACAACACCTTCCTGCAGTATTTTTGTTAATTACTCCCAAGAATATAATTATTATCATGATGAGCTTCACTGGCTTTCCTTACGGGGAGAAAAAAAAAAAAGAGCAAGTTTGGAGCTTTTTTCTCCCTCATCCTCCTTTCAGATCTTATAGTGCTGTTTCTGGACTGTGCTTTCAGAAGGGTACTAAAAGCAACAAAGCAGCAGCAACAGCAGCTCTACAACATTCAGTCCGCAAACAGCCCACTTACAAAATGAAATGTATTGCTGAAGATAAACAGGCAATGGACACAACCACATTTTCTTCAGTACTACTGAAAGAACTAGTGGATTTTACGTATAAGGAAAGGCAAAATTTGGTCCTTCACCCTAAAATACTAAGGGCTAGAGACAAAGAAAGTGGTCAGGTTCAGTACAGGCATTCTAGTATAGACTTTGTAAATGCCACCAGACAACATTTACTTATAGAATAAATGCAAAGTTGTTTCCAAAATAACGCAGATAATGCCCAACAAATGAAATCAAGATCAAGGTTAGTACTTTTACTTTTAAAAATCACTCTTTGAATCTGCTGTGCTTGGACTCCAAAACTCCTCTTTGAAAAAAAGAGCAGAGATGTTTGACAGCTCGCTCAGCACACGCAGAGTGAAGACCAACAAAAGGCAAGAAGGTAACGTTAAGAGGCTATTAAGCATTACTAACTTCTCCAGCCAGCTACTGACAGATATTTTGTAACTTCAATTCTTGCATTAAAGACAATGTAAAATGAAGGGGCTCAGCATTTTGGAAGGGGCCTCTCTCATCTCCCAGGATCAGGCTCTGAATTGGGAAGATGCTCACTGCTCTACACACACATTTTAAGGGAATTTATAACCTAAACAGCATTCCTTAGCTGAAACTTTCTGTTAGCATGGTAGTTAAGTAGAGTATCTTCTTTCCTGAAAAGAAATAAGTGGAAGTTTTAGTCCCTTGGCACACTTCTCTTACACACTTAAGAGATACTGAGCTATCTGTATTTTAGAGCCTTTTTGTCATTAATAAGCAAGGGCAGGCAATTAACTATGCTGATGTTGCCCAACTTAAAACAGCATGCTATGCCCAAAACCTCTAACTGAAGGTTCACAGTTCCCTTCTAAAAGGGATTTCCAAATTCTGCCACCAACTTACCCTTTCATTACACTTCCATCCATGCAACAAGCTAGAACAGAATGGCAGCATATAGGAGTATTCCCAGGGAAATGCAAACAGAAACAGCAGGCAGAGCACTGATACCAGAAATGTTTTTGTTCAAGTCCCCTTCGGTATCTGGTCAGAACTAGTATTCAGGAATTTGTGAAGACTTTGACTGATGAGGCATCTTCTACGAGCGAGCAGTTCCTGGTTGTCTGTGTGCCAGCATCAGCACATTTCTAGAGCTGCTCCACTCACAATGGATTAGTATTAAAGGCCAGGTCTGAAAGCCTCCCCCACCTCATTAATATTCATTTTATACTTTAAATCCCACAAGGACTCACCCCCACAGCCAGGAGCCTTGTAAATTATATTCCATTTTTAAACTTGCAGTATTCACTCTCATTGTTTCAGAAGGAAAACACCAGCCGTGACAGTTTTAGGCAGACTGCTTTTGTTCAAAAGGATAATATCTCTTGGGCTAGATTCAGCTCTGCTTTAACTTCATTAGTCCACAAAGATTTGCACAACAATGAATTCTGCCTGTAAAGCACTAACACAAGTACAACTGTCAGCAGTTTTTTCATTCTTTCGTTATTCTGCTTTTGTTCGAACTGCCAAAGCCGATGAACACAATGTCTGCAGCTGAATAAACTCAGGAAAGCCAACTCACCTAGTGAACACTTCAAAAATAGCTAGAAGTTTGCAAGCTATTAAAACAGATTAAAAGAGACAAAGTGACTTAGTATCTACCTTGTCTCCTGGCAAACATGGGCAGATAATTTTGCATTCAAAGCACACCAGATTATATAGCAAACCCTGCTTTAATTGTCATAAGGCCCAAAGGAGAACAGATTCAAGTATTCTCTGTAAGGATGAGGGACAAGGTTTGGGAAGTGAAGCAGGAATCCTGTACTTTTGTATAGCACAGAGCCTTAGTCCATGGGGCAACCCTGCAGGCAGCAAACAAACAACTTCAGGATGCTGGGGCAGACAGCCCCTGCACCCTTCTAGTCTCCGCAAGTACAAGAACATATAGCAAAAAGGAGAATAAACTGTTCCAATTTTACTTTACTCTCCTTTCCAAAGGACGTGTTCTAACACAATTTACTGCTCAGCAGCTTGCTAGTTTTTAAATGGAAAACACTGCAAAACATTGAGAAGTCACCTTCTGTGAAAATCTGAAACCCAAAGAACTTGATATCTTCTTCCAATTTCCCTAGTGGATGATAGATGATAGATTTTATCAAGCTCCCATAGGATGTGAAGTATTCTGTACTTTATCAGGAGTCATTTAATTGACACAATCCCCTTCTACTCTTGCCAGCTCTGAAGTAACCACACAGTACAGTTGGTAATTACTTCCTCTAATTTGAATGATCCATTGACTAGAAAACACATCATTTCTGTGAATAACTCATAAAGTACATGCCCAGTACCAAGACTAGTGGGACATACCTATCAAGTCAGATTTACTGGATCCTTTACTTTTGAGTTTGAAATTCAGAGGTGCTTATTTCAGACATTTTAACTTTGGCTATCTGGATTGCTGGACAGTCATATGAGAAGGGGAGAAAAAAAAGCGTCACTAACTGGCTTCATTCTAGTCCTTGGAAAGCTTCCTTGCAAGATGCTTTCTTGTTTTGAGTGATCTGTGAAAAACAAGAATGAACACTCCCAATCCCACTCCTGGTGGTGGAGGATCTTGTTCGTCTTCCACATCATGCCTGAAACAGTTTCCTAGCAGTCTGTAACCACAAGAAAAGCCCAGTGAACTCACAACCTAGGATACGGATGGGGAAGCCCCAGCAATACAGGAAAAAGAGCCTCTGGATTCCTTGCTCAAACCACCTAATTTTTAGGTAATGAGGAGCTGCCCAATTCAGAGAGTATATTCCCTCAAATTCACCCTTACCCTCCCCTTTCCTGCAAATACAGCACCTCTCCAGTTACCTCCCCTCTGTTCTCCAGACTCCTCTCTGCCTCTCCACATCTTCCTCCCAGAGATCTAACACATATGCACCGCTTTCTCCCCATGACATCCTAATCAAGACCTTCATGTGTCTCTCCTTGCTATTCTGCCCTTTTCCATTCTCCAGCTCAGTCTAGCTTAACCTCTCCTCTCCCATAATTTCAAGTCTGATCCTCTCCATTATCCATACAAAAATTTCTCTTCACGGCCCTCCCTGTTCTTAACTTGGTGGTTTTTTCCCCATCCCATTCCATGCCCCAGTCCTTTCCACACACAGCTTTCCTGCCCAATCACTCTGGTTCCTGGCCTCCTCCTCATCCCAGCAGAATGAGCCCCAATTACCCTCCTTCATTTGCTATATATGGAAACTCCACTGCAGTTATAATGCTGGCTAATAAATGAGAACTATATGCCTTGAAGCCCCAGAAATTGTTTTAAGACACTCATTAATGTCTCAGTAATAATCACACAGTAACAGTCTCCCAGTGGCCTTTTCGGTTATTCTGCTTTTGAAAATTACTGCAGTCTTAAAAAGTACAAGCTGTCAAAAATCCCTAAAAATATTACAGCCTGATCATCAAAAAAAGAAAGTGGAAGTAAACTGACAAGCACTGTCAAATGACAACTTCATCTCAGAAACAATTAATCTTATACCTCAACCCAACTGTTAGTCTCACAAAGTACCTATATATCATATTTGTGACCTTCCTGGATTCCCCATGTTTAAATAATTTGATCCTCTTGTTTTCCAGGAATGTATTTAAAATCTAGACATTCAAAATAGAATGTGTCCCCCGTTCTTTTCCACTTGCTGTCTTTTACTTTTGATATCTTTATAATTGGTAGGTGCAGGGTTCTGCTTGTTTTGTTCTCAAGCTCTTGTAACACATTTTAACAATCCAATAAAGTGTTTTAAAAAAAAATTTTACTAGGTATGTTTTCCTGTGTACGGTTGCCAGTCTTGAAATCAGAACTGAACAGTACAAAGAGTTAAAATGTTTCCTGTTCCAAACTCTGAACTCCTTTACCCTTTTTTTTCCAGATCTACATTTAGCTGCACACGCATGAGCTGTGCGTAAACGTGAGCTTCACTGTTGCTAAGTAACTGTGTGCCAGCAGATAGCACTATGAGTGTTGTAAGCAACATCATACAAGTCGCCAAGTTCATAATTTGGTCAGTGCCAAGAAATGTAAGCTAAATATTTTGGAAGGGACTTGCTTAGATCTTTGTAAAACAAGCGTGAGCAACAGTGAAAGACAAATACACCGAGAAGTGACTAGACTTCTGAGCAACCCTGCACCCTGTGGGACCACTTCTTCCACATCAGGATAGCTATTGACCATTCTTCATAATGCAGCTATTCGTATTCAGCTGAATTAGGCTTCTCAATTTTCATTCAGCCCACTCTTCATTGCTTTGCAATACTATTTTCAAAACACTCCTCTCTAAGAGTTGTAAAGACTTCACAACATTTTAAACGTTCAGTTAAACAAAAGGATTGTTTTACAAGTATCTTCCTGGAAACTTTCATTGGATGTCAAGACCTGTCACTATAAAAAAAGTCCTAAGAATAAGTTTCAATGTTCAACTTCAAACCTGAAAACAGATTTGTCTGTTCACTTTGGTAAGGGCATCCACTTGCATAATTTAAGGGGGGGGGGTTTCTTCTTTTTCAACATTAGAGAATATAACTACAGGATCAGGCTCCAAATAAAGAGCTAGCATTTGAATGCTTCTTCCAAATCAAAGAGAAAGCAGAGATACAAAACTAAACAGAAAGTTTACTGAACATTTTGCAAGGTTAGTATCAGTTTGGATAAGATGCAGTTAAGCTGTTTGAAAACACAAGTAGTAATTAATTGCAGTGCCATCTCTCCAAAGTTTAATCGAAGGCACCAACCTGCCCTAGATTTGACAAATACCAATTAATAACATTAAGTTACGAGATACTCTAGGTTATGTCTGAACAATGTCTTGTGTTCAAGACAAAACCTGCATTGCCTTTACGATACTCAGTGTACTTRCACAACAGATTAAATACCTAGTGCACCTCTTGTGCATGTCACAGCAACACTAGATCTAAAGATTCATGAACTATGCCGTGAATAAACTGCATCTCTTTAGGAGGCATCATTACTTAATCTTTTAATACATCAGAATGATATTTTTTTTCCTTGCACTGCTGGTGGTCTGTAATGTATTTGAAAACTATGTTTATTGATGGAGTTTACTTTTCTGACAAACTAATTAAAAAAAATCAATGTTGGGACACAATATCATTAATACCTTTTACTGAAAACTGGAACTGCTAGTTCACCTCTTGCTCTAGCCAATTCCCTGACCTGAGATCAAACACTCCTCTCCTGATATTTAGGTTCAAGAGCTGGGACCCAGACCACCTACACAGCAGACCCAACCATGCAGCTAATCACTACACATCCTCACAGGTGTGCACACGCACGTGCGCACGCACGCACACACACACACACGCTCTGCTCAACAGCTTCTTGAAATAAAGCAACCCAGATCTTGGTCTGAAGATTTTTATTAGCAAAATATTTTAAAATATTCCAAAGCTGTTCATTCCAACACAGAACAAAAACAACTGGAACTTGGAAAGTTGCCACACTAATAATGTTTGAACTCCTACTAGCTGGAACGCTCCTTGTTCTTAACAGAGTTTTAGGGTCTTCAATACTGTTCAGGAGTAAAAATAGTATTTCTTATCCTTTGATTTCATCCTTAGGAATAAGCTATGACGGAGAAAAATAACTGCACAGGAGGAGACTAAAGGCAGTAAAGTAGTTTTTACAAGAAAGATGGAGTTCAGGTTTTATGTACAAAGCTAAGAACTACCAGGAAAAGTACCTTGTTGGGGGTGGGCAGGGGAAACAACCCAACTTTTTCCTGGGGGATATGTTGCATGATGACTCCCAAATAATCCATGAGAACCATGTTTTGAGCTTGAAATGGAACAGTTTAAGCGAAACCAGGTTTAGGTTTCTTCTGGAAGAAGAAATACATGGACTTATCAGTGTCCATTGCCTTCTGCCTAATCAATTTCTTACTTTTTACTTAGATTCCACATCTAGTTCAATAGCCAGCAGCTATAAACAAACCTTTTTAAAGTAACACCATGAAAAAACTGACACTCTTCAGCGCATTACTTTACAGACTGTTTCAGTTAATTATGAATTCAAACCAAAATAGCTACTGAAAATATGCAGTATTACTGCAGTGTCTGATCAATGAAAAACTAGGTTCCAACTAAACACAGGGGGGAAAAAAAAAGTGTACAAAGAATGTAAAAGCATCATAAGGCAGCAAAAAAATCAATCTCCTCCTATTCCACAGAAAGGAGGCTTAATCAGACATGACTGGAGGCAGCCAGCCTGTTAGAACCCTGTAACTATTAGTGAGTGGAAGTGACAGCCCAAAGAGGAGACAAAAACATGATTTGACTTACTATTAGAGCTGCCCTACCACCACTGCTACCAGAGTAGCAACCTCCAGAAAGGATATGTGACAGACATTTGGGGCAGACAGCTTGGTGTGGGGGAAGTAACATCTTAAAATGCTACATTTAGATTTGCTAGAAGATACCTGCCATTATTCATGGTGAAATAAAATACTAGGATGCCTACTAGAAGAACATCGATAGCATCATTAATACTACTCAGAAGGATAAATTGCTTTTAGACTCATCTGAAAGTGTTGGTTAAATCCGTTCACATTTGTTGTGCTGTATTTTCAGTAAGAAGACATAGGTGCAATAGGAGATCTGTAGAGTAAAACAGCTGGTGCTGAGAGCCTAACATCCACCATAGGTTAAGGCAGCAGTACACAACACTTACTCAGCCTGGTTCTGTAAATTAAGCAACCACTAGCAGTTGCAGCACATCTTCTAGATTAGTTTCTCCTGAAAGGAATCTAGTTCATGCTCCCCAAGGCCATTTCATGATGCAAACAAAAGCATGAGATGTAGAGACTATCAGAAGATTTGCTTCAAAAATACATTCCTGATTCAAACAAAATTCACATATATATACACACACAGAGATAAAGAACAGGACACCAGGAAAACCTGCATGGGTTCACACATACAGAAGAATCCTATTCTGAAAAGCAGCAATTCAGAAAGACTTAAACTAAACAGTACTTTGGTTTAAGACAGCTTTCTGGTTACACTTTTTATCACAGGTTATAAATACCTTAAAGGAAAAAAAGCAAGCACTGTGTCCCATTATGGCATAAGAAACTAAGCATCCTTGACAAGAGGAAAGGGCACAGGGCTGCTAGCTGCCTACATGAATCACAATTTCACATAAAAAAATAAAAATAAAAAAAAATCCTAAATAAAACCACTCCAAAAACCTTAGTTGGGACCTGGGCCTCATTTGAAGCAAATCTCTCAGAACTCTACTCTCCCTCACTGTAAATCCTGCCACTAGCCACAGGGTGATGCTAACCCACAAGGTATTCCCCTTCCCCTGTCCCATTTTCAACTTCTTTAATCAGTCATAACAGTATTAGAGTGAAAATAACAAGAAAATCAGCAAGATGTTTGTAAAATTTAAGAAAATTCTTACATACATATATGACTTTTGGGGGTGATGAAGAAAAGTTTTCTTAAATCACTTTTGATTACATTGTCACCTGAAAGTTAGGAGTTCTTTGGTCTTGACAGATCACTCATGGTTGCCAGTTTCCAGAGTTCAAGCGATAGGGTCCCAGAACAACTGATGAAGCCATCTGTTTTCAGTACAGAAAGCTTGTAACACCCATTAGCAGGTTTTTAAGCTCCAAAGTTAAACTTTAAGATAAGCAAGTGACATTCTAAAGAAAAACTGCAGTGAAAGTACACTGAAAGATAAAACTACTGTGCTCTTCCTAGTCTCAATAGTAAGAATACCTGAATACATATTAACTTCCCTTAGAATAAGGCTGCCATCTAGTAGTAGAATGGAGTAAATACAGCAAAACCTCAAGCCAGCATTTGAGCTGTGAACCTGCTTGGTGTTCTGACCTGCTATTACACAGCAAAATAAACACAGGAAGCACTGTTCTCCAGAAAGAGGGAACAGCAGTGGCAGAAAGAGCTTGCTAAACTGTGCTTTCTAAACAGGCAGTTTCTCCAGTACAATCCTGAACTATTCAGTTCACAACATCAATTTTATCTAGACAGATAGGTCAACATGCAGAGTTCTTAGAGTGGTATTTTTGTAATTGTAATGTACTTAAATCTTTCAAATTAATGGAAAAATTCCAGCCTAATTCACTTTTTCTGGAAGAAGCTGAATTTTCTGTGTGAAGCCTCATGCTATAAAATGCAATGGAACAGATTAAGTTACCAAACTGAACTACACAGACATTCAAAGGCATGTAGGCCCTAAAATCTTACATTGGAACTAGAGGGGAGCACAAAAAATTACATAAACAACTTCCTAAAGTATTACATATTTATTCTTGCTTCTTGGAAAATATGCAAATTCCAGGTAAGTCACAGTTACTTTAAGGACAGGCACAGCTATACTCTACAACACAGAGAATTTTACTCTCACGTAATTTAGCTGTCACTGGCTTTGTTTTACAGTTTTGTAGACCGAGATCTAATACATTTCACAACTACAATCTAACACGATTTACCAGTTTATCTGTTAATCATCTCTAACATACAATGAGTTCATGAGACACCATCTTGTTGTTGCATATTTCATACAGTGCAAGACACATTCAAGTTCAGCCATTAAGCATGTCCCAAAAGGTTTATGTCTTAAGATACTATAGGCACAGAGCTTTTGGAGAATGCCAGTGTCCTGTATATACAGGAAAGAACAGTTTGTTTCTGACCAGTGGGAAGTCAGGCCTCTTGCTTTGCAAGATTCAGCCTGGTCCACTGGCAAAGAACCACCCTCATGCTTTCAAGACCACTTGCTTCCAGTACAGTTTTCTTTGAGAAACTTGAAGCCAGCAGGGGAAGAAAAATAGCATGACCAGAACTGGGAAAGAGCTGACAGCAGAGACCTGGGGAAGACAAGGGGAAGTAACACAGAAAGAAAACTCAAGCACAATTTCAAGATTCACTCCCAGTGAGGGGCAGGGGGGAAGGACCTTGCACTTTAGAAAGGTACGAATGTATTTTTCAGTGCTTAACAGTGAAGGGGCCACTTAAAAACATTAAGTTGAATTTTGTCACATCTAACACCACCTAACTTCAGTCCTGTGAAGATAACCTATTTTAAAGAATTTTCATTCTTTATACAGGAGCAGAAAGAAAGGGGCATCTGTAGGAATTCAACTCGGAGCACTKAGCAGACAGGATTAGTATTTCCCTTTTATCTCTTTTTTACACAATAGATCTCATTCAGGAAATGAGATCAACATAAACCTGATCACATCTTAAGTTTTCAAAATGAGAACTAGAACCATCCCTTTTGTCATTCTGACTTTAATAACTTACCATGCAAACAGCCGTTATGATGCATACTCTCTATCGTTACGAGTTACTCATTTGTCCTTACTACTGGTATCTGGCTACAGTACAGGCTACAGTTCTGGAAAGCAGAAGTTTACACGACGTAGGCAAATAGGTCTTGTGTTTGCAATTCCTCATTTACTGGAATAAAAACAAACAGATTAGCAGTTTAAGTGCATTTCCACACTCATCCCTCTCATCCAATGTCACAGAGGACCCCAAATACTCCTTAGGAGTTAAAAATTTAAAATCACTTTCAGTTTTTTCTCTTCTGCTTGCAACATTTGCATGTAATCTGTCCCTTGTGAAAACTTGTGTCCCTTAACTGAAAACTAACATAGCTCCTTCCTTTAAACTGTAAGTAATAACAGTCAGTGTTTAATAAACTGGCTTTATTAATAAAAACCTCTGCTCCCATCTAGAGATTAGTTCTGTAGCAGAACCCTATTAGGTAATTCTTACTATTAATGTAAATTCATACTGAAAAGCATTTGAGTAATATTGAAGAAAAAACAAGATATTTAGTCGCATTCCACTTCTTAGAAAAGAGTGAGCAAAAGGAGATAAAAAAATAATGTCAGATTTTATGAATGTAGTTGTCTCCCACACTTCTTCCCTCAGGATTTTACAGAATCTGAGGCTTAGAATTTTTTCTTGTTGTTCTTGCTTTTTAAAGCAAATATTAATATACAAGAGTTTTGGCTCAAGTTGCACTATATCACTTTAACAAAGACTACTTTGTTGAATGCTTTCCCCAGGTCCATTTCTACCTAAGCTGCTCATTTTTCACACTCAGGTAGACTTCTGCAAGAACAAGACCAGTGTTTACAACATTCCAACAAAGGCATTACTCCCAAGAATTAGACATTTAAAAGACAGACTACAAAAACTGAATGCGAGCAGAAACTACTACTATTGTACCCTGATCATTTGGGAATATCAAGTGAGGATATGCTAGCTGTACATGCATATCACAGATAGCAACTTTTTCTCCTTCTCCAGTAAAGGATCGACCATGGGGGAATGGGGAAGAAGTGCTTACCAGTTGGACAAGACAGACACCCAGCAACGAGTAGTTACAAAACAACTATTTGGCTCTCAAACCTCAGGAGTCTGAGCCCCAAAAGTATATATGATTTAAAAACAAAACCTCACAACCCTCTATGTACAAGGGAATCCCTTTCCAGAGAGAATTCTTAAAGTTATCAAGCAGAATAATCCCCAAAAGTGGAACTGTTTGAATTTTCTTCCAATCACAGTTACATCATATCTATTAAAACAACCATCTACACTCATCCCTAGGATGAATACCAGATTTCTAAGGAGGATTAAAACCAACACACTTTAAATATGATAAAGGTACTTAATTCCCAGTTCAATAAAATATTGGAATATCAATTTATTAAAAAGTTAGGTGAACTGTACATATGTAAACTGTAATATAGCTGAAAAATCTGAAATATACATTTTTAAAGGAAAAATCATTTATTTCTGAACGTATTTAAAATATTGCATTTCTGGCAGCAAATCTAAAAGAAGTGCTCTGGAATGGGTGCAGTCTCTCTGTGCATTCATCTAGCATTCATCTTCAAGGTGTAAAACATATCTGCTTTCTGATTTTCAGACACAATCTTGAGAACACTTTCTGACTTGTAGAGACAGAATCCGAATTCCAAGAAGAGCAGCAGAATTTTAACAGGAAATACTACGGTCCTTGTTGGTGCAGACAACATACTTCCTGAGAGTCCATGACACCTTGGAAATATGCTAGCCATTCTGCATATAAACGCAACAGATTGTGCTTACAAGTTACAGAATAAGTCTTTGATTGATAATTTTTCTGTTTATTTCCGCCAAGGCCACTGAAAACACGAAGGCCTTTTCATCTGAAAGGTTAGCATACATGTCAACTTCTTTTTCTTGTTTCTCTGTAGAAGAAGAAAAAAGTCACTATTAAAAGCTGTTTCCATTATCCATAGCGAATGCAAGTTACACAGTAGTTAATTTATAATAGTGTGGAACGGTGCATTGGAATTGAAAAGAGAAGTTAGACAGCCAACCCTTATGTAGGAGGGAAGGAGGGAGGAAGGCACACAAATGTGCTAGAAGAGTCACTGAATTAGTCATTTGAAAGCATGACTGAATTTCTACTTTTTTTAATGACAAAGAATTAATGAGTCACTAACATTATAYTGATTCCTGACACAAAACAGTATTCAGTGTTCCTCCAGGTTTTTCACAATACCTCCATGAAGTCGGACAGTTGTACTCCTACTCTATATCTAGGTAACAAAAACCCAAGAGGTTAAATATAGTGTCCACAACCAGACAGCAGATACATTGGCAGAAGTCAGGATCCCAATTCATGATCACGAATACTTTTTGCATTTTCTATACTGCAGACTTTCAGTCTTGTCCAGATATAGAGAAACGCCCACACTTCAGTGAGCAAGGGAAAGCCCCCAACTTCTCTCTGATGATGTTGGCTTATTTCAAAGCTACAGGCATGTAAAGAGCAAGCCATCAAGAAGTTCCCATACTGCAGCGCTTAAGTATACAAGATATGCTCTAGTATATAACAAAACCCAGAAAATAGTGCTTCTAAAAATATGATTTACTTTAGATCATGTCTATCTAAAATCATAGTTTAGCTAGCCACTGGTAGATGACAATTCATTAGGGGGAGGAGAAAAGAAAAAAAAACAGTTTCTTCAGCAGCTTAATTGTGGCTGTTAGCTGACGACTAGGCTTGTAGGCACTGAGAAAGCAAGAGGAACATATACATCGCTTTAAGGCTGGTGCCTAGCTGGCTACACAGCTCCATCCCTAAATCCAAGTAACATACCGCCCTGGACCAATTTACAATCTCAACATGATGCTCCCTTGACAGGCCACTCCATCTCATTAATACACACACACACACTTTCTGACCACAGCACACTCTGGCTGACTGCTTCACCAGGACATCTAAATCAATGATGGGTAGGTAAACAACAGTCAGCACTGGTAAGTAATTGTGGTTTAATCGGCCAGCTACAAGTCATTCATCTCTGACCCAGTAAAACCTGTAGCATAATATCCAGGAATGCAGAGAAAAGCAGTGACAAAGCACAGGAAGTTCCTCTGAGACATCCTGCAAAGATATTTGCAAGGATGGACCAAGCCTCTACAGAAATGGGAAGACTGAGAACAACTCATTACGTAAAAACACATGGGAAAAAAAGAACTCAGCACCTGCCTTCTCCACCTAATCACATCGCTATTCCCCCAAAGAGGCCCACACTCATAACATTTTTAGGTTAGGCTTCACATCTCATTGCCTATCTGCTCTACAGCTAAAAACACCATTTCAACAGCCTTTGTTGAAGCCCTGCATAGTCAGTGCTTATGCTAAACAACTCGGCAAAGAGAAACTGAAAAATCCTTTACCACTGTCTTTTGGTTTAATACTGATCTAGAATTTAATTCTCTTGACCCAGAAACAGAACCCTCTGTTTAAGAATTCCTTCACAACACCAATCACTTACAAACTGAGTTTCACCACAAGTCCTGCCTTGTAGTTTAAGGCAAATCAGTATCTGTATGTCCACTCACAGGTTGCTCTGCCCCTTCCCCCCCAACACCACCATTTACAAATTAGCAGCCCAGGGAGTGATTTTGAGTACAGACACTGTGCACACTAGTTATTCTGCATAAGCCTTTGCAGTTTTCATATCTGAAATCTTCCTCTTTTTTCAAACTTCCCGATTCAAACAAACCCAGCTGCCACCCGAATACGTCAGCACCTTCAGAAAAAGCATTGCTAAGCCTCTTTTCAACAACTTTTGGCTCAATAAGGGATTTTTTTTGTGATATTAGAATTTCACTATGGACATTCTCCCTAGAGGTCAAATTACACATATTTATTTCCCTCTCCCCCTCCCAGTTTCTGTTAACAGATCACAGACTTATTAGCCAAAGAAATTATACCAAGTTTCCCTTCCCTCCTCCCAAATTAACGGCTACTTCTGAGAGACATCAGCTTTGAAGAATCAATTGAAAATATTATATAATCTTTATATCAAACAGTATCAGGGATTAACACAGGTTTGCAAGTTTTATGCATTCTTAAGACAATTCCAGCCCTCAGCAATAACTAGTGAAGAGCATGCATACTGTTGACATTTTATCATACACTATTCATAGGATATCATGGTTTCTGTGGAGGCTATTAAAACCTTCCGCTTCACAGTCCTGTCTGAAAGTAGTTTTGACTCACTTCTCTATTATTAGCAAAAGACTTCCTTACAAAGGCACAGTACCATTTTTGTAAGACATAAAAAATACAAAGTCTTTTGCTAGGCAAACAAGAGGCTATTTAGATGGAAAATATTCAGTCTTTCTGGAACATGTCCCACGGCTCCCCAGATCTCCTTCCATTTGGCCCAGAGCCCTCACACTTGTCATCTATACGTAAACCCAACACGGACTCCCCTCTGCTCATCAATTTTGTATGGATTCAAAGTGTTTGGATTTGCTATCCAGCATAGTAAATTACTTGAAATGCGCACAAAGCATTAGCAAATGCATGGGTGATACTGTTGCAAGTTGTTGGGAAGGAAAGAGTTGGGTCAAGGAATTTAATTACTTCAGCTTAAGTTTGATCAGGATACTAAAACTTTTATGTCTTTATAAAGATTCACTTCTTGAAGTAGSAGGTACACTTCAATAAAATTCCAGGCCACTCTGATTATTGGGTCTCACAAGGGCAACCTCTTAGAAGAGTAAAATAACCAGTATCACTTCCTGCAGCACACAAGGTTAGGGGTGTGTTGTTTTTTGTTTGTTTTTTTTTTTGGGGGGGGGGGGTGGTAATACAGTCAAGGTTGCTACCTAGATAACAAGGCAGCCTGGGAACCTGTCTTAGCTACATATCATAGTCCCACAGAGCAAAATGAAAACACGTCACAACAAGATTACAACCAAGTGTTCCTATTTTCCTCAAAATACGTTGTAGAATTTATGATTAAAAAAAAGATTAAGTGACAATTTCTGATCAGCCAAACCTGCAGGGAGAAGTCCTTATTTTCCAGGGTCATCACATCACCATGAAACACGATATAGGGAGCACTCTTTTTTGGGTCCCAGCATTCTGCCATACCCTCTTGATCTACATCAGCTTCCTCCTTCCTCCTCCCAGACATCTCCCTCTACTAAATCTGCAGTAAAAAGTTTATTTTGAAAAGCCCTTTTTCTTCCCCCATTCTTCTTAACTGTTGTTGAATCTTGCAGCTTTTCACTCTAAGGTGAGCCAGTCATGAGAGATACAAAAGAACTACTCAAAGGCACAGACATAACTGGGAACAGGCTATGCCATGCATGCAAAAGAGCATGGCACAAGCAGTGAAGCAAAGCTACAGATGTCATGGGTGTCTTTGGGAAGGAAATTTTCACTGCTGGGTAGTCTACAAACGGATGCGTTATCTGCGCTTGTGTGCTTGTGTGTAATTCAAGTATTCTCTGTCCACCTGTCATTCATCTACAAATGGATCATGCATTGCAGAAGTCTAAGAGGCACCAGGAACCAAACGTTTGACAGGTTTGCAAGCACTGTCCTCTTTTTAAATCCTCTCAGGGAGAGGAGAGGAACACAAACTCTAGTGGCAAGGAAGGGGCATCCAATATACCGCAGAAAAATAAAATAGGCAAGAAAATAATATACTCAAAGCACAGCATTAAACAAATGCTTTGCACTCTGGAGCCAATTCTCAGTATTATGCAGACTGATACAAGGACTAGCAATATGAGTCACAAGAACTACATTAATCGGAGTAGAAGTATTAAAGTTGCTTAGCATGTTTTTACATAACACTATCTAGCCACAGGTTTGCCAAAAGAAGAATATTTCTAAAAGTCAGCACAAACTACTTCACACATAGTAGTTAAGCCAATTTTATAAGCCACATAAAAAAGAGAAATCAATGTTAATTTGTTTTACAGTAATTGCTTACAAAATGAGGGGTTCTCCACTGAATTCATTTTTATAGCCAAGACAGCCATACATATATATATACACACACACACAAATTGTTTTTCTAAGTCTACCCAAGAACCAGAACAGTTGTCTGCACACACACAGCCTGACATAACCTGAAATAAGTCAAAGAAAGAAACATATCCTAAGCCAACTTATTCCTAACCAATAAGGTGGACTATACTGGTTAGGAGCAAATATATTACAAATGGGCATGAACCCAAGTTCTGCACCAGCTTCACAGAGAAAGTTGAGGAAAAAACAGCAATAGTCCTACGACCAGTAGGACAGACAAGAAGATGAAGGCAACCTTCTGAGATAAAAAACAAAAAACAACCAACAACCAACAAAAAAAACACTCACAAAAATACCCCACCAAGACTCCCCCAAAAAAACACCAAACCAAACCAACTGAACCAACCACCACACACTTATCCAAGGACCACATTATACCTGTACTTCCAGTTTTCCACCTCAGAGCACTGGCACAGAGTCATGTGTTGGACAAGAGGTCAAAAACAGTCAGCCTATTTTTGGGTAGGAAAACAATGTTTTCTAAATATCACTCATGCTTTCAAATTCTTGCTTTTCAAAGACTAAAAACCACGCACTACAACAGGGGGATCTTTTCTTTTGATTGCCTGGGAGGTTGCCTTCCTCTTTTTCAGAGGAAAGGAAAGAAAGTTTACTTTTATAGGGCAGCCCAAAAAGCTTGCGGGAATTTTCAGGCCGAAGCTAGACCGACACTAAAAAGTCTAAAAATGATCCAATAGGTGCATATGGATGAAGACAATAATAATAGGAAAGCTCTGTATTCTGTGAAGTTAAATACATCCATATGCAACAATGAGGACATCAGACATCATACGTATATTCCTACCATAGTAAAACACTTGCCACCCAAAAAACATATGGAAATCAAATTTAACTCCTCTTTCTAGAGAAAAAACACACTAATTAAAAWTTGGATTTTTTTTWAAATGTTTCTAATAGTAGATAAGCTTTAAGAAAGAACAGATTTATATTACAGCAGGGATACAAAAATTTGCATTTGAAACATTATGAATTAAAGAAACCCACCTTTCAACATGGATAAGAATCCATTTTTCTTCCCAAATAAATAAGGTGGCAGGGGGGAATGCATTTCTGAGTTATAGCAGCACAGGAYACACTAAGGTTTCAGTAGTTTTAAGAAAAGATCTTATGAATATTTATATGAAACCTATTCCCCCACCCCCATCTGCCTTTCAGCTCTTTTAAGTCTATGCCAAGTTTTGGATTAATTATTTAGGGCTAAAATTAATACCTCCAAAACCAGAGATAGCATATGCAATGCCAATAGGCTCCTAATAAATAGGGATCATAAAGTCTTAACCACATGCTTGAAGGGCTTCAAAATCACTCTAGTGTATGTAGTAAGCCTCTTTATCTTAAGATTCAAAACAGTAACTGATCCAACACAGGATACATTACATTAAGGTGACTTGAGTGCACAGGTCACAAGGAACCTTAATCAGCAAGGAGGCGTTCTTTCCCCAAAAGTATTATTTTGTAGAAATAAGAGATAATAATTCAGGTCACAGTAGTGGCCCAAGATGTCTGCCCTTTTTTTTTTTAAAGCTTTGGTCTCACTTAGGTTTCAAGGAGCTCAGAACAACGAACTGGATTGCCTAAAAAGGACACTAACAGACAACTTATCTTTTTTGTCTTTCTGAGACAGAGCAGTGGTACCTCAAGCAAACAAAGCAAAAACAAAACAAAAACATGCCATTAAGCACTACAATCAAATAGCTTTCATGTTACAGGTTGAAACTTGATCTGGTATCTAAAAATACTGATTCAGTTCTTTGTAATTAGCTCTCTTCAGACACTACAAACACCATAAAACCATTACACTGGCTCTTGCAGCAATCCCCAATGAAACACCATCTTCTGATATGCCATAATGAAACAAAATTGGGAGAATACAGAGATCTCATGGGAAGAGGCTTAACATACAACCCTATACTATGAAAGAAGTCACAGACCTGATACAGGCTGGTATCCTACCTTTGGGAGTGACCCACATGTGTCACTTCAGAGAAATAAAACAGCTTACACAGTTAACCAAAAGTTCATCACAAGATGGAAAAAAACCCCAAGAATACACTCCAAATTCCTACAGACAATCAGTTTATGCACAGTAGCATACAAATGGCCATTGGGTTTTTAATAAAGAGATGTCTACTACAGCTTTTTGTTCTAAGGATACGAGCTGACTATCCATGATACCCAAATACCTGTCTGAATCTGCACAGGAAAACCAGAGGTCTCTACAGATACGAGAGTCACTCCCCCATATTAAGATATCAGGTAGCAACTGAACTAGTCTAGTTACTTAAATTACTTGAATAGTATAAAGGTTTATTGACAACATAAAGGCAAAAAAAAGAAAGAAAAAAAGAAATTTTCATACAAAAAGAAAACCCAACAAACATTTTTCTCCAATTCTCATACCTCTTTCTTCCTCATGCTTTTTGGCTGAGGCGCTCTTAGGTCTTCCTCTTCCTCGTCTGCTATGATCTGAATGGCTGTTAGACCTTGATCTCTTTCGGTTTTCTAAATCTTTATTTACTGCAGAATTTATCTTCTCTCGCTTAACTCTCTCTGTCCGTCTCCTTTTGGCCTCACTCTTGTTTTCTGCACAAATGAACAGAGATTGTATGATCTAGGATTGTTGTCATCTTTGTTGTTAACTTATTCTTAGTGCTTGCCCCACCCAACAACTTTTTCTTTAAATATCTTATCAAAAGTGGTTAGATGCCTATACCTTGAGAAAGTGACCACATCTGCACAATATCCACGCAGAAATTAAGGTGTCAGATGCAGAATGACACTCCACTTCTTGATTAGAGGTTAAATCTTTAATTACTTCAATGCACAAAACATTTTGCAACAGGAAACATTTGCTAGTATACAAGAAATGCTTAGTTTCCCATAACAAGATGTAAAAAACTATAGATAACAGCTGTCAGCACAGCCCATTGCATCCATTCCTGCTAGCCTGAAAAAAAAAAAAAAATCCGTTTACCATATAGGTGAACAGTAAAAATTTTCATCTAAATGTCCGTCTTCTGACATGGACATTGAAACCACTCCCACGGTCACAGAAACAAAGATGCTTATTCACTGATGCTGCCAGGAGATGCTACATTACACAGCAGACACCCTCCTCCAACACTAGCCTCAGACAAGGCCTTATTTTGCTTGATGCTGAAGAGGTATATTGTCTTCCTACACATCATAGTCGAAGAAAGAGTATTTACATTAGTCGCACTTGCAAGTTAACTATGGATTAATGAACTCGGGTATTGAAAAATAATATAGCCACCATAGCACACTACTTAATACAGGCTAGTTGCATATTCACAAGTTCATAATATCATTCTGCAATAGTTATATTGTCATAAACACTGGAACAACCTTATTTAGAACAAGCTGCAGTTACACTTGTGAACACATAGACATACATGGTCTTCATACATATCTTCCTCTGGAGGAGTTTTCCTTCTGTTTCTGCTGTGATTTATCTTGCATAGGACACAGGCTATGAACTAGACAGCAAGGTAACATGTGACTAGTGTCAATACAAAAGTGGTAGTCCCCATGTGTAAGGCTGAATTATACAAGAGCTTTGCTCTACCAGAGTGTGGCCTTTAATTTGGTAACTACTTCATCAGCTTTCAAATAAAAGAACTAGGGAGGGGGGAACAAAATTGGCCAACTCTTCAAGACAGTTCCACAGATATTGCTTGACTTCCTCCTGCTTGAAAATTCAGATATTTAACATAACTTCATATAATTCCTACCAGCACATAAGCTACAAGTACCCTCGAAACAGTGATACAGAATATCAAAGTTTCTTAGCCTCCATTTTGTAGACTTCACAGATTAAAAAAAAAAAAAAAAAAGATTTTTTTTTTTTTAAAAACATCTTCCCCGATAGACATTTGTTCCAACTAATTCCTGCTGGCACTGGAAGAACTGATAAAAAAGGAACATAAGGGAGAGTGTTAATCATGCCAGAATGCATATTCTACCAATTCCTTGGCAAACAAATCAACAACAAAAACCATGCAAGGTGGACACACAAAATGCACTATTTTTAATTTAACCATGCAGAGAAAAGCAAGATCTACCCAGTTTCAAACTAAACATACTACCAGTTTTATACACAAAGTACCATTCTGGTGTTCGTGAATAAGTACCATTCAGTATAATCTCAAAAAAAGTTTTTTGTTTTTTGTTTTTTTACTACTCTCAGAAAACCCAGTTTCAATCAGCGTGTACTCTCAAATCTGATCCCTTTGGCATCTCTAGATATTTATCTTCAAAACAGGATTTACAGAGAGCTTTCACTATAGAATTATTTTGCACAATGACCAATGTGAGCAGCTAGAGCACACACAGAATAAATGCCAACAGGTGCAAAGGAAGTACGACTGAAGACCAGCATTTTCTTCAGAATTCAAGAAAGATTAATATCTTAAAGTCTGCTATGCACACATTCAAAAGAAAATGAACTGACAAAAGTCAAAATTTACACAAAGAAGTAAAGAAGTAAAATACTGTATCTTTTGCTTCCAAGAAACAAAGGGAAAGAGCAGTCGTCTTCTTCATCTTCATAAATATTACCTGAGATGGGTGGCGATCTCTCAGCACGTTTAGCATGCAAGAGTTTTCGACTAATAAATATGTAGCCACAGGGACACGATTTACATGCAACAGGAACCTGGGAAAACAAAAAATACAAATATATTTCAAATCATTTCAAGATATCACAGAGTTCCTGTCCAATGAAGGGGAAAGAAAAAAAAGAAAAAGAACAACACACCACACCCTAGTAACTTGCCTTTGCATTCTCAGAGATACCTCTTTAAATTCTGCTTGTACTGCAAAACTATGGCCTACACTATTATACAGTTGCATTCAAATGTGGTAGAAACAGGTTCAGCTATGAATCACCCACCAAGGCTCTCCTTAATACAGTTGCTCGCAGTTAAGCTTGACGTATATAGCTGTTCTGACCACTCTGTATTAGTTATCACAGTACAAGCCCTTTTCTCCAGGCTGTCAGGAAGGGGAGGGTAGAAGTGGAAAGCAAGAATGCAAGGGTGAGTTAGAATAGTAATAGAATTTCTCTTCCAAAAAATATCCCTGGTCAAAGCAGTAAGACATTCCCACTTTTGCTTCCCCTAACTACAACAGAAAAAACAAACAACCCATGAGTTAAAACTGTCAGTACATATTGAATACATTCACCTTTAGAAATATTTGAAACGGACTCCTTTAGAGAGTAGGAGCAGCCTTAAACAGCAGGCAAAATACGGCCTGATGCAAAACAGATGTATTTGTACCAGATTCTACAACTCTGTTGCAGACAGGGCCACTGAGGTAGAAAAGGATGTAGTTAATCCAAAATGCAAATAATCCATCCACAGCTAGTCAAAAGCTGACTGCAGATTGAAGAGTCTGAGACACAACAGTGCTTCTCCTAATCAGCTGAGCAGCAAGGAACAGTAAATTACCCCAGYATAAGAAAGTTTAAAACCGTATGCGAAAATCTGGAAATGACACACTTAATGAAAAAATTACAAAATCCTTACTCAGAGCAATTAAAAAGAATAATGCTGATAAATTACAAGCCTCATTACCTTCTGAAAGATCTTGGCTGTAAGTGAATCTTTTAAAGTAGTAAGAAACACCCCATATTGCTTTGATTAGGTTTAAGACTGAAAATACAAATCAAAGCAAGCATAAACAGAGATCTGGAAGAGATTAACATAACACACATTAAAGCAAAGTCATGTTGAAGCAGGACAGCAGGAAGAGAGAAGAGGGGGAAAGAAGAAGGTACATTCTCAAATGTAAGTCTTTAAGACAGGTCTCTACAGGTTTACCAATGCTCACTGAAACAAACAGGAGTAAAGAATGATGACTGTCTGCTGAATAACAGCATTTTACCAGACATACAGAAGAATAAAGTCCCAATGTTCTACTGGCTAGAAAAACAAATGCCAAACTAGTACATGAATTTGTGAAGAGGAACTCAGAAAAAACAAACTATTTTGTTTTCTGTAGCACACCTGTAACTCCTGTATTTCACTTTATGAACAGCTTACAGATAGACTTTCGATGCAATTTTTAACTAACTAGAGAATGTTTTAATTCCCTTTATAGAGACACTGACTTAATAAAAACACTCCTAATCAAGGTTTACTTAACCTTAAAACTCAGAATTTAGCAGGACTTGTGTGCATGCTTATCTCCTTATTCATATGTCAGCATAAGAGTAGCAAAGAACACTGTCTAGCAGAGAGTTCACCTGCAGTGTTCAGGTGATATAGGAGCTCCATTCTAATCCTATTTTCAACGCTAGGGTCTCTTCATTAATTACCTTTCCAGCTCAGCCTAGAAAGAAATAGGAGGTAGGAGCAGACCCAATATCATTCAGTGCGTTTACAGTGTTTAACAGAACAAGTTCTGTTCTAGTGTAACACCGTTTGGCATGCGAACATGTGTGTCATTTTGGGGGATTAGGTGGGAAGGGGCTTACTTATTGAAGGATGTCCATTATCCTTTGAAGAAGACCTAGGCTGTCAGGCAAACCGCAATTACACCCTGTAACGAAATTATTAAGTAAGGGCACATAGTCTTGCAAACACTATTTTACCCTGTTCAACTTTTTTTTTTTTTTTTGGGGGGGGGGGGGGAGTTTCTCATAGAAGAGAGATTACCTGAAGCTAAATTAAGGAGTGGTAACTATTTCTTCTGATTGAATGCCAGTRCTTCAGGCTCCCTAGTTTCCTGATGCTGTTCTTTGTTTTTGAAAACATCATCTAAATTACACTTTTTATAAGTTTAAATGACTTTTACATTTCATCTAAATGACAGCAGAAAGAGTTTAAAAGCATAAGAAGTGTTACTCAATATTACACAGCCACAAATATTGGAGTATAACTATTTMCAGGCATACCACTGGCAGCCCAAAAATCAGAAACAAACGCAAAGCCCTTGTTTACGGAAGAATTTAAGAAATGCCAGTATAGGACGCAATCACTTAAGAGTCACACAAATACTTTGGCATATTCTGCAGAGGGCTGACTACTAGCATGAGATACATGTTCTGGGGCAAATAACCTCCTCACTTTCATAGGAAGCTTTGAGGTCTAACTGTAGTAGGGCAAGGTTTTAGTTTCTTGCCCTCTCTGAAAACACTTGGCACTTGAAAACAAGGCCCTGTGAACAACCTTTGTGCCAAGGCAGGACACACACACACAGTTCCCCATTTGCCAGGGAATAGTTGCTAACATAGAAATTCTGTGCTGACATACGCATATCACCTATTTTAGCTTTAAAGTGCAGAACAAAGTGAAAGTTTTTGGCATCAGCTTAAAAAGTCTATAATATTTACTTACTTGCCCTTCCTATTGTTGGTGGTTTAACATCCACTTTAGATAAAAAAATTAATAAAAACAAAAACTTCCACATTCAACTTCTCTTCACTCATTTTAATTTCATCTTTCATCAACCAAAATACCAGAACTTGGCACATAACTTTCTTTTCCCAGAAACAGAACTTCAGTGATGAGTTTAACATGGGAGCATTTGCAGTGGTTCATCTATTGCTTAAAACATGAAAGGATACCCACACACAGCTTAATATTTCAAACTACTCCAGGATGAGTAGAAATGCTGAAAAAATAAATGCAAGTCAGAACAAATAAGCTGACTTTTTAAAACCTTAGTAAGTAAAGAAAGAGTTAAGAGGGGGGTTTTTTATACAGTTTTTAAAAAAGTGTATACCAGTAAAGTTTCAGGAATTAGTAACAGAAATTTGTTTCACATGATTAAATTTAAAAACCTCCCCACACTCTGAGCCCCACAACAGCCTTTTGCAGTGCTGTGCCGCTGTCCCAGTAAGGGCGCGCTGCTGTAGCAGACTGGCCTATTTTTATTAGTAACATCGTTAGAAGTAAAAAGCCTAAATGAAGACAAGCACATAACATGGTAACAATCCAAAGCAACTGTTGTTAATGTTTAAGTGTAAATAACTCCACACTTTGTACACATAAAAAAACTGCAGCAAGGCATAAACAACCACTAGAACAACAGCTCACAAAACTATCTACAGATGTTGATCATATGGTAGAAATTGCAGTGAAGGTCTCAATTTTGCTGCTTTTAAAATACTCCATGAAAAAAACAACGTGACTGAACAGTCTTCCGACTAGCCTTAAGCACATTAGTCATCCAAAAGACAAATTGCATCGTATAAATCACTAAGTTTATATTTTTAGTAAATTATATAGTTACTAAACAACACTAGGGTATAGAACAAACAATTCTGCATGCCACACACAAATCCTTTGCCATAACACATTTATTACACTACCCAGCAAAAGGAACACAATATTTAATCCACATCCCAAGGACAGACTGCAAAGGCAACAATTACGTACTGCATATAAACACCGGTACACAAYAGAGCACAGACGATTTAATACTGTTTTTCTTCAAAACTAAACAGCTCAGCTAGCAGCTTCTCGTATTAACGTTACGAGAACATAATCTGGCGTGCCGGGAATCGAGACGCAACCGCGACTATCAGAAACCGAAAAAGAGAAGAGAGGAGGAACAACAGGAAGAGAGGCCGCGACGCGGCGGCAGCCGCTCCGGGGAGCGGGCACCGCACGAGGCGGCGGCTCCCGGGCGGCGGCGGCGGCGAAAGGTCGCTGCGCCGCACAAGGCAGAGGCGAGGCGGCCTCGGCAGCGGCCTTCGCCGGCGAGCGGTCGGCAGCGACGCGCGGGGCTCGACCCGCCCCGCGGCTGCAGCGCGGGGCTC
>NW_020447196.1:1193953-1202359 GCF_003343035.1 Apteryx rowi | reverse complement strand
CCCCCCCAGCAGCAGCCTCTTTCACAGCGAGGGGGCGGCGGCCGGGGTCCCGGTGGCCCTTCGTCCCCCTCTCCGGGACCGCGGCACCGTTCCCCATCCGCCCTGGGGAAGGGGAAGCTTGCCCGGGCTCCCCGCAGGTGATCCCAGCATCAGTGACCTGCCGAGTCCTGCCCTGAGGTGCCTGGGCGCGGGGCTGTGAGGAAATCGGGGGGACGATGTCTTCGGAGCGGTTCAAAACTGGAAAAGGTTCCAGAAAAGCTACTTGCTTCTTAACCTCCAGGATATTTTCAGGGCCCGATGTTCCTCTAATTCGGGCTAATAATGAGTGACAGGGCAGCTACTTTAGCTCTATTCCCCTCYCAGCTAAATGTGCCCTACAAGCAGTGCTCGCAGGATGAAGTTACAATAAAACATGTACTATCCTATTTCTAACAGTCAAACAATGTGTTAAATATTATTTTCTGAATGCAATGCAGAAAAAGTGTAAGGTTGGGGATAGGGTTACTGCACTCTGAGAGACCAGTGTTTCAATTTCTAGAGTATTAAATCATGTGTCTAAAAGTTCTTATTATGTTTGCACAATGGGTATTTTTACATTAGTATATTAATTTTCCTGTCACTCCCACCTAAAAATATTATAATTTAAACTAACTGCAGTCCATGCTTCTTGTAAAATATATTTTTTAAGAAATATGGCAGTTAGAAATAGTCATTTCAACTCCGAATTTACTTCAAGAAATAGATTGCAACTTTGCGTCAACATGTGAAAGCTCTGTATTCCTCGAAAATGTTTATATGTGCGTCATTCACCTCTGGAGTAAGAAATAGAAGAAAGTGATAATGATAGTACTGACATCAACAAAAGTTTGGATGACTTTTGCCTGTACTACAAAATGTCTACTGGAGAAAAGTGTGGCAAAGTCTCAAACGTAAATTATTTTTAAGATTACTGTTTAAAACAGCCTACGGTACAGCTGCCATCAAATATTAAAGAACTGTATTGGGACTGTAATGCTTTCATATGCGTAGCAATGCATGCATCTGTAAGGCTGGCTCTGGGCCCAATATAACAGAATTTTTATTTTATGTTTGTAATTTAGACTTGAAGCCAATTTGCTGTGCCTAAGTATTGAGAAAAATCATTGGAGGAGAGACAATTTTAATGAGACCTTTGTCTATACTTCTCTTTCAGGGAAATTAATCAAAAAGCAGCTTGGAGGAAACTTTTAGAAAAGTTACTTTTACAGCTATTTAAATTTTAACACTATCTACTAGCTCATTACTGAGTTACTTTGATGCATTTGGTCAGTTCTTGGTGGAATCTAGAGAGAGTATTTATTCATCTACCAGGACAACCCAAATCATTTTTCCCCACTAGGCAAATTAGAAAGACATTTCTTCCTTCAGGCAGAAAAAGAGACTAGCACTTCTAATAGTTTCTAACAGAATAAAAACCTCCCTACTGTTTGCAGGCCTATTGATTCTAATTTTTTCTGCCCTTCCTCCTCCTTGAGACTCCGTCTCAAAGTGCTTTGTGCCCTCTCCCCCCTTCCCCTCATTCCCAGACAGAAATACCACTCCTTAGAGCTCAGCAGTCCTGTTCGCTGCCCCAGGCCCAGGTCCCCAGCAGACCAGAACACGCTCCTCTGTACTTGGGAGCATCTAGGGCTCCCCCATGTGTGTGTCGTGGCTTCTGCGTGAGTACAGAACTAGTGAATCGGCTAATTTGTCTTTTTCCTTTCCTTCCTTGTATTTATGTCTTGGAGGGTGGGGTTTGTTTCTTTTCCCTCTGTATATTGCTTTCAGTCTGTAGCATACCATTACCTGTAGAGGTCTTCCTCCAGACACGCATAAACACAAGACGTTTATTTTTTATATAAACTGGGACTGTTGCCAAAAGCACAAATGTATCCTATGCAGAATGTAGATTTCATTCGCGAATCAAGACTAAATCCACACAACCAGGACTTTGAAGGTACTTTTGGATTTTTTTTTTCTTCTGAACTGAGAAGGTCCATGATGACGGCAGAAAGACTATTTCATTTTAGTATTTCAGAGGGTCTTTGTAACAGCAGGGGGCTGTGCTGCATGTGTAACAGTATCAAGTAAAGAAGTAAATGACTATACAAGAGAACTAACAGAGATCTATTACAATATCACTCCTGCCTTTTTAGAGCAGACAAAGTAGTGACAGCTGTTCAACTATTCTAATACAACAAAAATAGTTTACTTATTGAATGCAAACAAGATAGCATTCATTGCTTAGACAATCGATTATTAAGAGTTACCAAAAAGGCATGTATTTTTCTTATTTTTCTAATTTATTTCATTAACACATTAACTCTGGAGTCTGAAAGTCCAAGACTGTTTTCCTGTGTCATTTCAGAAGTTGAATCCAGCACTGATAAAAAGCAAGAAATAAAAAATACCTTTTTAAGGATACAGGTACCTCCTCTCTTACAATCAGGGTTAACAGTAAGAGATATTTCATAAAACAGAGCCTCGTTTAAAAAGTGCTTTACACTATTTAAAATAGAAAACAAGGAAGGTATGCCATTTCTGTATATATACAGAAAGCTACGTATGAGGTTTTTCAGTGCCTGTTCTTGGCTTCTTTTCTTTCCTATTGTTACAATACAGTTCGGCTGATTTGAATGGTCTGAGATCTTAGGTTCTCCCTTCCTTCACGGGAATGGAGCATCGATGTCTACCACACTGGCTTCTTGCATACCACTGTATTTTGATGGGCAACTATAATTTTACAAATAATTAAACAAAGAAGTTATTACAATTCACATATCTAATCCACATTAGATTTGGAGAAAAGCACTTCAAAAGTTTCACTGGCCGCTACAGTAAATTCAGAAGCATTCTGCTCTCCTGCAGTAAGGAGTTCCCTGTGAGCTCTCCTGCGAGGGGCTGAAAACCCTCATACTTGCTTAGAAACTGAGGATATGCAGCATACTGAGAAATTAAGCTCCTAGTATACAGTGTGGCTTTGTGTCAGAAGGAGGTTATAAAACATATGCTGATTAAATAAATCTCTTAATCTGTATCTAATAATCTCTATCATCTATATTTAGTGGGTTTTTTATTCTTTCTACAGATACGATGGCTAGAGAAGTATTTTTATTAAGTTATAGCTAAAATACATGTGCATTCACACCAAGAACAAAATGTATTAGAGGAAAATTATAAATAATAAGACAGATTATTACTTTTGCAATGTTACCATAAATGAATTCAAGCTGCAATGTTACAATTTACAACAGGTAAGAAAAAAGAATTAAATTCAAAAATCATCACAAATTTATTACACAGACAAGCTTTAAGGCTATTTCTCTACGAGTCTGGTCTTACAGTTTTGGTAGCCACAACAGCTTGCAATACTTAATTCTTTTATTATGCTTCTCATCAGGAGATTTCAGCATACGATGTAGATATAGTTTCTTTGAGCACTCTCTGACTCCTCTCATAAGAAATTGAAGCTGTGCCTAGTAAGTACTTTGAGATCCTGTTACTCTAAACTTGGGCAAGAACAACATATAAGTGATAAAAACTTTGGCTTGTTTCTCAAAGCACAGCTAAATCTTGAGCGTTTACCAATTACAAAGCATTTTTGTTCTTCAAAAGGCTGTTGTGCATTGATGTCACTCAGTTGCAGGAAATCCACATTCCGTTCGATTTCCTGTCTCTGATTTAAGTTTTGTGCGTTAGAGCTTGCACAAAAGAAAAGGCCATGCCACCAATGTAAGTACGCCGACTGCTACCAGTGCAAAGGATCTGCTAGCCACTTCAGACGAGTAGGACATCGCAGTGACGAGCCAGCTCAGGGGGTTACCAGGGCCCCAAGCTTCCCAGGTAATCAAGGCCCACCCTTGCTTTATCGTCTCACTTCTGCTGCTGACAATGCCAGAATCACTCTTACACCCACAATCAGTGGCTACAGACAGTCTAATCAGTGTGATAGGCCCTACAAATGAAGCCCACCTCAGTAAACAACATTTTACGTATCAAGAAGTTGTGTATTTTCTATAACATTGCTGTGTTTCCCTTTGTAATGAGAAAGGAAACATTTTAATTTCTAGCTCCTGGTATTTTAATATTTTGCTATATTAGTAGTATACATTAGCAAGGGAAAAAGATTATTGGACTTTTCCATTCCACCGCTTGATTTTACTTGATTCTTAAAGCAAATGTGTCCATATACCTTGTCCGTATATTTTRTAGCACTGAGTTTTATGTCTCTGAAAAGCCCCAGGGCTGATGGGAAGATCCCTCCCTAATCAAACTGGACCACAAGATACAAAATGAGTCCTATGGCCCATGACAACATGGCAATAGTGTTTCTTAATAAAGATTTATTTGCTTTGTGAAGCAAGCCAGCTCCAGATGATTTTTTAAAAGAAGCTTTTATTAAAATATTAATACTAAGATTGATTTAACGCCAGTAGCAGCTATCATTCCATATAAAAGGTTTCCAATTTTTTTTCTCACCCACCAGGCCTTTCCCAGGCCATGGAAATTTACAGGCTTTTCGGAACAGTTCACTTTCAACAAAATCATTATTTTTCACTGAAAATCTTCTAAGCAGATTTATTTTAAATGCAGTGTGTATGAAATATACTTTGCAAATGAAGTTATATTATTTTCATAGAGCACCTTTTCAATTCATTCTTATGAAGAAAATTTGATAAACTATTTTCTGTGTTTCATTTTGGCTTTGGTTTTGGGTTTTTTTTTTTTTTGCTTATCATGAAAGAATGAGAGTTGGTAAACATTAAGATATGAAGTCACTGAACTGGCACTTTTTCCGCTGACTGCATTGAGCTTTGAGCCACATCTTAAAGGTTTATGTTTTTTTCAGTTTGAAGAATAGTAGGGATGGTAATTTCTCCAGAAATGCTCATTATATTCTGAACTATCATCAGCAGTACTCCACAGGAAACAATCATCCTCCATGACTATTCAACATAGAATACAGAAACAGTTTGCTCTTTTTGCCCAAAAAGAACATACTTTCTGTAATGTGGGTTCCATGGGTTCCATGGATTCCATATACTTAATGCCTCAGCAAAGTCCAATTCCATTTAAATGGGATTTTATTATTTAAATATATTTAACTGTGCTTTATCGTTTGCAAGATATTAAGAGTAATTTTCTAGCCAGTGCATTTATTTAAATGGAACAGCATAAAAAAATTAATGTTTAGTTACCACTCACCATTATTATGTGGTCTGAACCATGCAGCTATTCGTGATAAACAGTTTGCTGAAGGAAAATGTCATAATGGAAACATGTGACAGCAGCCACTAGTCTGTTTATCATGGCTTTTTTCTACAGCCCTCTATCTAGCTTTCTAYGCATTTATGCATTTGCTGTTGTTCTGTATCTCCAAATCCTCCCTGTCAACACGAAATTCATTGTTTTATTTTCTTATGAGTGCAAGAAAACCAACCTCTCTTTACAAATAAAAATGGAATGGAACATGGGGATCAAAGGAAAACAACACTTGGGAAGCAGTACTTGCCACCTTCTTTGGCCGCTGACACTTGTGTTTCTACGAACACGAGCATAGGACACAACTGTCTGTTGATCATACCGGTTGACCACCACAGGCAACTTGCAGAAGCCAAAGTCATTTGTGAAGGGCATGTCATGAGCTTGTAATTACGCRTGCTGTCTGCAGTTCAGCTCCGGGGGCAGGGGAGAGAGAGAAAGGAAGATTTCTACAAGTAAATGCAAAAAGATACTTTATACTTAATGTCATTGCACAACATTTTACAAACATGCATTATCTAACTTCACAGCACTTTTGCTCATGAGGTAGGTTTTCTTTTCCTCATGTTGTAGGTAGATATGCTAAGCCACCGTAAGTCTGAGCAGCACGCACAAAACCACAGTGCCACTGCAATCCTGACCCTACAGAAGTCAGTGGGAGTCTTCCTGGGAACTTGGAAAGACAAGAAGAGAGGCACAATTTCATTTCAACATTGCAAGTTCATTATACACTGTTGCCTTTCCTGGAAGTATCTGTATTAAAATAACATTTCAAGATACATTTATCATAATGAAATCAACCCATACTTTTTCTCTAACATAAACAACACTTCACATTACATTGAACATGAAAAGGCCCTTTTTCCTTATTTATTTACTATGTGTAAATAAAAGTTTCTAAACTTGGGAAATTAAGCAGACTATTGAATTTCAAGTCTGCATACATTCATGCAAATGTTTTACGATAAACATATGCTTTGGCTTGTGTGACATGCATTTCCAGACTTAGTCCAGTGCTGCAGCGCTATGTGATGCACTAACAAGCAGCACTGGGGAAGCTGCAGACGAGGCCCGAGGTCCCGCTTGGCCGGTCGGCCAGAGGCCGAAGCGGAGCCTGCACCCTCCCTTCCGCAGGGGTCACCCAGAGAGATACGGTGGCAGCGCTGACCGGAAACTTTCTGCTACACCAGCTGTTTCTGGGGGTCGGACTGGAGGCAGAAATGGTAATGTGTGCACCAAGAGCAAAGGTTAAATTTTGTTCTTCCCCTAGCAAAATTAGTGGTTCCAAATCCCTTGGACTTTGATTTTTAATGGATTAGGTAGCAATTCAACACTGATCTCTAATGAACCCTGAAACACGCACAGTCAAATCTAAATGTCTTACAAGTCTAGTTATATATACAGAATCTAAGCATCATTTTTTCAAGGATTACTATTAGAAATAAAAGTAAGTTTAACATTTCAGGTGACCTGATTAAAGATTATTGCAAAATCAGTTTTGCTTTTCTGTGGTAAATTTGACCTTGACAAGTCTTAGCACAGTTTCAAATCTTCTCTTCTGAAGTACATTTTATCAAATCTGGGGGGGAAAAAAAGCACCATGACACATGTGAATTATCAGTCAAAAAGCAAGATTCAAGACAACATTCAGCTTTCCAGATACACAACCGCTAATTTTAAAATAATGCTGTCAAAATGTACAGGCTCCAAAACTGAACATTTCAGAAGTTAAAAAGGTTTAAAGTACTTAAACATCAAAAAAAATCTCATCTGAAGGAGATGCAGACTGCACTGTCCTGAAACATGAGTTACTGAAGCTGCAAATAAAAATGTCCTTCTTGGAACTTGCATTTGCAGGATATAGTGCTCCACTATGTCGTTTTGGGGGACACGTTTCTGAGGCGGGTAAGCAGGGCCAGACGCACTCTGCTCATTAGCCTTGACAAGCTGAGAAGCAAGCAAGAAAAAGCTTTCTATCAGTAAAATTACTAAATCTTAGAAACTGAAATTCCTGACTAAAATTAGTTTTCTCCACCATCTTAAGACAGCCCTTCAGCATAAAAAGCATCACATTTCTGTTACTTCATTAACTACATCTAGAAATGACTCCAATTCTAGAATAGCAATTATTTTTCAATTAGCACAGAACTAGAGCTAAAATACTGCACTTGAAATAGCATGAGGACTGGAACTAATTAATTATGGTACCAAAATAACACTATAGCAAGCAGAAGCTGGGTAGAAGAAATAGTAAAGACAGAAAAGGAGCCAAGATAGAATCATATGGGAGAAAACAGAAAGAAACTCAGCAAAAGGCAGCTCGCTTTCTCTTCAGCAGCCAACGAAAGATACCAAAACACACAAAACAGATCCCAAGTCTTGAACCATGTAATTTAGGTGCCTAAAATAGGAACCTGATTTCCTAAATTTCCTCTCTAGTGAGTGGAGAAAGTAAAGAGGGTTCTACAATAATAATGCAGGAGCGAGCCCGGTTACAGGGCAGGCTCCTACCCCGGGAGGTAACATCAGGTCACAGGAATATTCCTGAGTGAACGACTCCTTATTCCGCACCCCGAGCAGGAACAAGGAGCCTCTTCTTCTGTGCACCCAGGGCAGAGGCAACAGGCCTTCTCCTTCCCCGCGGCCGCAGCAAGGCGGGAGCCCGCACCTCACGGCCCCTGAAGCCTGCTGCTATTGTGTTTGATGGCAGATCTCCAGTCATTCGCTAGGAAAGCAGAACTGAAACCCGAGAGATAGAAAAGACATTTTCATCATCTAGAAACAATGAGGAAACTGGGGGGGGAACCTATCTGTGTGTGGGAGGAAAGGCTCGGGAGGCCGTGCTCGCCTGGCAGGTGGCAGCACGGGAGAGGAGGCTGCTGGCCTTCAGCCTGGCCCCAGACCCACACCTGCTGCAGACCCTCATCCCTGTCCCAGACCCTCATCCCTGCCCCAGACCCCCATCCCTGCCCCGGGCCCCCATCCCTGCCCCAGACCCTCATCCCTGCCCCAAACCCTCATCCCTGCCCCAGACCCCCATCCCTGCCCCAGACCCTCATCCCTGCCCCAGACCCTCATCCCTGCCCCAGACCCTCATCCCTGCCCCAGACCCTCATCCCTGCCCCA
>NW_020447196.1:1191784-1193313 GCF_003343035.1 Apteryx rowi | reverse complement strand
CATCCCTGCCCCAGACCCTCATCCTTGCCCCAGACCCCCATCCCTGCCCCAGACCCCCATCCCTGCCCCGCCGCAGGCAGCAGCAGGTGCCCCTCCGTGCGGCGCGGCGCGGCAGCCCGAGGCTGTTGTGCCAGCCGGGCAGGGGGAGGCAGCGGGGCAGCAGGGCGCTTCTCAAGCAGCAGAGCAGGGAAACAGCTCCACACAAAGGAGCTTTCTCGGCGGGCGGCGGGCGGCTGCAGGGCGAAGCGCGCCGGCCCCCTCCGCCCCCGCGGCTGCAGGCGGCGGCTCCGCGCGGCCCCGCTCCGGGGCTCGCAGCCGCGCGGCCCCCGAGCAGCCGGCTCTGCCTCTCCCCGAGGAAGCTGCACCTGGCTTCCCCCGCCCCGCGGCAGCGGCAGCGGCAGCGGCAGCGGCAGCGGCGCGGGGAGGGCTGTGGGCGCCGTAGTTCCCTGCCCATCACCTGATGCTGTGGGCAGGCGCGGCCCGGGGCTGCAGGAACTACAAAACCCGCCAGGCAGCGCGACCGCGACGCCCGCGCCCGCTGGTGCAACCCGCACCTCCGCCTGCCTCGGGGCTGGGGTAGCGCCTGGCAGGGGCCGGCCGCCGGCTCCGGCTCCGGCTCCGGAGGATGGTTTCACCCGGGACTCTTCCGGAGCACCAGCACAGGCGCTTCTGCCGAGGACAGGGGTCTGCAGCGCTCGTCTGACGCAATGGTGGGATTTGTTGCTCATCTGGTGGCACCGCAGCACTGCAACATCAGTTGTATCCGTTGCAATTAAGTTTGCAGGGTCTGGACATGGGAGGATCGAGCATGTCCGTGTAACTGTGCGTGCTCTTCAGCATTTCTTTTGACCGCATCTCCTCCTCGCTCGTGTACGTTTTGCTAGCTCCCGCTTTTGATTAGCAAGTACACAAGCCCTCGGCATTCGCATCATTCATCTTTGGGAGCTAACTGGACAGACCATGCATCGATTTGTGCTGGTTGCCAAGCAAACTGCGGCGAGCCTGGGCTGCAAAGGGCCGGGGGGCTGCCGGAGCGCAAGGAGGGAGGGCACGGCGCGCTGGAGCAGCGCTGCCAAGGCCTCTGCGGTGAAGATCAGCGAGAAGGCGAGCAGGGAGAAGATCCTGACGCTGGAGTCCATGAACCCGCAAGTGAAGGCGGTGGAATATGCAGTGCGGGGCCCCATCGTCCTCAAGGCCGGGGAGATCGAGAAGGAGCTGCGGAAGGTGAGGCAGGGGCGGGGGGCCGCGCAGGGCTCCGGGCCCCGCGCAGGGCTCCGGGCCCCGCGCAGGGCTCTGGGCCAGGCTGCGGGCTCCGGGCTGGGCTCCGGGCAGGGCTCCGGGCTCCCGGCAGGGCTCCGGGCAGGGCTCCGGGCTCCCGGCAGGGCTCCGGGCTCCCGGCAGGGCTCCGGGCTCCTGGCAGGGCTCAGGGCTCCTTGCAGGGCTGCGGGCCGGGCTCCTGGCAGGGCTCCGGGCTCCGGGCTCCTGGCAGGGCTCCGGGCGGGGCTCCGGGCTCCGGGCTCCTGGCTGCG
>NW_020447196.1:1189165-1191107 GCF_003343035.1 Apteryx rowi | reverse complement strand
GCGGCGGGGGGCCCCTGCAAACCGCTGCGCCGCCGGCTGCCCGCCGCGGCCCTGCGGGCTCCTCCGCCGCCTTGCCGCCTCGCCCTTCTCGAAAGCCGGCTGCGCTGACGCTTCTAGCGAGGCCGCTGGCACTGAGCTGCTCCTCATGCCTTTGCCTGCTCGAGTCCAGGTGCTCGAGGAGGAGCTCTGGGAACAGGAGCACCGACCCTCGGTAACGCCGACCCCAGGTTTCGGGGGCTAGCATGCGGGGATCAGGCTGTAAGGCCGGATCCAACAGACTACTCAGGGGTCTGGGCCAAAATATAATAGATACAGCACAAAAAACAGTCAGTGCTTACATTTTTGTCGTTCATAWTTTCCCCTTATTCCTTATATGTAAAACTTAATATTGAAAAAGAAAAAACTTGGCAATTCTGGCATGTTTCCTTGCCGGTACTGTTTTTACATCCCAGCTTCCCTGGTAAGCATGAGGACTGGCTTATTTATTTAGTTTTTTTTTTAATAAAGCATCTGGCATAATTATTTATGATTTCAAATATTGTTCCCTGCCTCCACTGCTTCTGAAAGTCTCGCTAATATGTAATCATAGATATCACAAGGCAAATTTGATTAGGCGATATGTGCAAAGTGCTTTGAATAAAAAAAAGTGCCATAGTAATGCTAAAGAGGTTTTTTTTTCACTCTTTGTGCTACCTGGTTCCCCTATTTTCAAAGGTGAAGTACGTTTTCAGCTCACTGTGTATTATGCCTCAATTACTTACATCTGACTCCATAATTATTAAAAAGTGCTTCTTTACAGAACTACACTTAAAACTTTCAGAGTGGTGATGGAGGTCTCATTTCAAACCATTTGCTTTGAATTTTGCCTTGGAACCTGTTTATAAAGGTGTCATCACCTTATCAGGCAACTAGATTCTCTAATAGGTGAATTTACCAGGAACAGAATATAAAATCTTGCAGCGTCCTCACGGAGTATGTTTGTTTTCACGTCAACATCAATGGTAGGAGATACCGCTTGGCAAAACAAACAGAACATGATCTTTCCTGACTCCTCCCAACTCCCAGGCTTCCTTCACTTACACGCTGAGTCACTGGCAGCAACAATAATCTTCTGTGCACTTCTTAAAAAATACAGGAGAAAGTCACTGCCAGTTGCTTTGTTGAAATATTGTTACAGCAATTTTGTGTCTGCTTATGTGGCACTTCCCATTTAAAAAGCTTCTTTCTTGAAAYAGCCTCATGGAGTATGATCAATGGCTACCAGCACTCAGACACATGACTATCCCAGCTCGGGCTAGGATGACTGAAGCAAACAAAAATAAGTATCTGTTGGCAGGGAAGGAGGAGGTTGTTACTGAGAAAGTTGAGTACATGGATCTGCAGAGAACGCTATAAGCAACTTAAGGAAGCAGCTGAAACACTTTATTTTCTTGCTGCACCACTGAAGTTGTTCATTCCTCTATGCTGCTCTGTGAAAAATAAAATTATTCCTTCTATTTTTTAACTAGACTGCCCAGTAAAGGATACAGCTCTGAGTAGTATTTAGGATCTGAGACCCATACCTTGTAACTTAAAAGTTATGTTATCTAAATGTCTACTTTTTGGTCTAAATATGACTTCTATACAGTAGGTCAATGACACTTTTTTGCTTACTTTTAACCAAAACTGGACAGCAACTTTTTTCATCCCTCTAAACCTTAGCTCAGAGAGCGAGAGCTGAATTACCACTGCCGGCAGAATTAACACTGACAGATAAGGAGAAAAGGCTGAAGCGGTTGTCAAAGAGGGGTGATGACCCATGACACCTCGAGATCCATGATTACTCTTTGCTGACAGGAAAGGGGCTGCCCAGCAACAGCTCGGCTCTGGGGGATGGGGAAGGACCCTTGCCCAAGCCCTCAGCACTGGGGGATGGGGAAGGACCCTTGCCCAAGCCCTCAGC
>NW_020447196.1:1159162-1188775 GCF_003343035.1 Apteryx rowi | reverse complement strand
GGACCCTTGCCCAAGCCCTCAGCGCTGGGGGATGGGGAAGGACCCTGCCAAGCCCTCAGCACTGGGGGATGGGGAAGGACCCTTGCCCAAGCCCTAACCTTGGCCCCTGGGGCAGGACAGGGAAGCCTTGCGCTGGCTGGTGGTAGCAGGAGGTGACAGAGGCGAGGCAATTCTCCCTCTGCAAAGATGCCCCTGGGTCATTTGTTTCTATGCAAACTAACAGCAAATAAGCGCAGACATTGTCTCATCAGAGGCAGTAGAGGCCCTCCCTGTTTAAACTTGGTTCAATTTAGTTACACTTCATACTTGTGTAACTGCATATAGCTTGGTATGCAGGCTATAAAATAGCCACCTGAAGCAGTCTGCACAGTTTAAGCTTTTGCCATGTGTCTGAGTTTTGTTCTGCTGTCTCACTTTCTGAATAGCAGTTCCTCTGCCATTTTTTCTGGCATTTACTTCTTTTGCATGTTAACTGTAAATGATTCCAATAGGAGCTGTAACTCCACAATGCACATAGAAATAAGGACTAAAATGTTACTTCAGAAGTCTCTGACTGAGTAATTTAGAGGATAGTTCTTTAAAAAGTAAATAAAAACAAGGCATTAATTTCAATCTGTTATTCAATATGCCCAGGATTAGGCCGATGTAAGTGACAACTTAGAATTCTCTATTAAAGCGGAAAAAGGTGGGTTGCTCAGGGGTGCAGATGGGGCATGCTGTACTCGGCCTTCCTAAGTTTTGCTGGCCCATGGCTTGTATTCATCTAGTTGAAAAATCAAGGTTTTGATCTACATTAAGTGTTGCCAGCTGAAAATTTTTATGCAAAATTACTTATTTGAGTAAAAGCTAACAGAGTTTCTGCCTGGGGACAGAGAAGAACTGACAACTCAAGGCTTTTAACTGGAAAACAAGAAACTGAGCTGGAAATAACAGTATGATGCCTCAGAAACAATACAGTTACGACACCATTGACTCACCTCCCGTATGCAGGCCGTACTTCCAGCTACGCGCTGCAGGAGATACAGTCCACTTGGGCACTGTGGCCTACAGAAGAAAGATGGGTGTCAGAACTGTCTTCTGTGAGGATCCATACTGTTATTTCTCACTATGAGAGTCAAACAATATTGCATATGGTTCTTGTGCTAGTTTTGAATTTTAGGAGGGCTGGAAGCGCTGTACTTTGAAAGAGGGACAAGCCATGTCTACATCTCACTTCTCTAGATGGTTTCTTGATAATTGTGAAATAGCATCATGCTTCAAAAGTAATAAACTGATTTCTGTTGCACTTTCCTAATGGTAATAATCTGCAGATTCTGGCTTACTAATGTGACACAGGGAGAAAGAATCAACTCTTTCTTTCAGCCATTTCCTTGATGTTTCTGGAAACCTTTGAAGCAAGCTAGAGCACAAGCATATTTTAATAAAAATTACATAAAAATTATTGAACAAATACTTGTATAATTGACTGTTCATGCTCAGTCCTTCATAGTCTTCCTAAAATGAAAAGAATTTTTAAAAAACAATATTTAATACTTTTACTGTTTACTGTAGTAAATACAAGAAAAGTATAAGGAAAACATAAGTTCTTCTTACAATCTAATGCTTATAAGCTCAATAGAACTCAAGCAAATAAAGTCTTTTTTTCTATCACTTGTTTTTGAGACTTGCTAACAGATGGCCAACCTATTAAGTATTGACTTTAATTAAATTTCAGACTAGAAATTTCAGCCTGAAAATGAATTCTATGGAAGACTAATGTCATCTCTGGATAGAGCCCTTCTCTTTACTTACTCAGTAATAACAATCTATGTTTATCTTTACCTAGGTAGCACACATACCAAATTTGTTACTTTGCCATCATGCTAATTCTAACCTGACCTTGTTGTGGAAAGTCCCTTCCTACCTCTCACTCTGAAATCTTCTCCACTTACACTCTCCTGTTTTCCCTCTTGCCTACTTAGGTTTTACACAAGTCATTCTATGTTAAGTCAGGTTGGCTTCTAAATGCTTGCAAAGCGTCTGCATATTAAACAGCATTTAGTATCCACAAGTCAACTGATGTAACATTGGAAAGTGTAATTGGCTTAGTGTAAGTCACTGCAACATTAATTTTCTGTTCAAAACATTCAAGTTACTGAAACAGAACTGTAGGGCAGAAGGAGGCAAATGGCTGGTATGCAGAGATGCATTGGTAATATGCAGAAAGTTCCTTCAGATCAGGATAGGTGGATATTGTCTTCTACCAGTGGGTCTGGAACTATTTGCTTTTAAGGGCTATATCCAGTTTCTGGACATTGCAGTCCTTTTTATCTGAGCAGCCACTGCAGTCTGACTCCCTTTTACAATAAAGTGGTTGTCTACTCATCTCCTGTGCCTGTTTTTCATTTGCATAACTAATGGGGTCCCTGTTCCATGTAATTTGGGGTTAACTCAACTGACTTCCAGACAATCAAAAGGGCTTTCACTTCTCTACTTTTTTTTATTATTATTTCATCAGAATAACTGCTATTTATCTGTCTATACCTTAATGTCTTAATCAAATTCCTGAAATGCTGAGGTCTCTTTAGAACAAAGGATTGACATTTTTACACTAAACATGCTGCTATTCAGTTGTGTGACACCAGTGATATTTTGATTGTTTTCAATGCAAACTTTTTAGCCACAATTTTTTAAAATTCAGCATGTATTTCTTTTTTGTTTTTTCTTATTTTTCCTTCTTCCTCTCCCCAAGTTAATTTTTTTTTTGCTCACTAACTATGAAACAAACTCCAAGTCTACCTATTGTTAAAATGCCAGTAAGCTGAAAAAGAATCATTGATTTATTTAAATAAGGGAATATATTCAACTTGTAACTACTCTTTGTCCCTTTCTTCAGTCCCAGAACTGCCACTTGGCAAAATCAGCAATAAAACTTCAGGAATGGGCCTGACTGATGCAGAGATAAGTGATGCATTACAATAATTTACCACTGAGGTGGTGAACTGTATTTTGTAGTGACTAGAAGCTGTTAACCTTCAATGTCTGTTCACTGGTTCAGTGGAAATATTTATGTTCTAGTAAGTGCATGCCCACATCATGCACAGCTACTACTGTTGATAAACAAGTAGTATTCTCTGCCGGTGGGCAAAGAATTAAACTGATCTCTGAACCGTAAAACCTCAGAAAGGTGGTATGTGTAGTATGTAGAAATTTATGTTTGGGTTGAGGCCTCTGTCCCACTATAAGAATAGTGAAGTGAGAACTCCAAAATCACATAATGTACACAAATGAATTTCTTAATTCGTGTTACATTGACGCAACTGACTCTAAATCCAGTTTATTCTTCATGTCACTGGTTCACTCCCTACATTTCTCTGTTTAGATAATAAAACTACCAAAATCCCTTTTATTTAAATATCAATAATTTCAGGCTTCCTCTGCCAGAGTATTTGGGTTAAAAGATAGTATAGGTTGTTTACTAATTCTTCAGGCTTTTAAATTGAATAGTAAGATTTCTGACTTAGAATCCAAACTTAATTGTAAATGTGAGTTGACTGTGTCCCTCCAAGTTGTGGAAAGATATAACACAATTTAGACAATGACATGCAGAAATATAACTTGATATGCCAAAAAAAAAAGACACATGATTGACTGGTACACCCAGTAATGAAAGATGTTAAGCCTAATTTGCCATCCTATAATTTTCTGCTTTGAATACGTGACCGAGTGCATAGTTAGAAAGTATCTTCCAGGCAAGAGCTTTTGACCTCATTAAGACAGAATGGTTGTTCCTCAATTGCCTGCACATGTTGCATAATCTCTAGTAAAAACCATGTTTTCTAACTGGGTGAAAACTACTGCAGATGAAGATGAAAAAAAATCAGTCTTAAGAATATGATTACCAAAATCATATGTTCAGAAGCACACAATCCGCAAGATCCAATTATTTGATCTTTTCTTTTTGAACATAGCAGCGAAATCTATTCCAAAACAGCCATTTTCCAATAGGTCTTCAAACTGAGAGGGTCCTAACATGTAATCTCCTCATTACTTTAATTGTCATTTACAGTCATATTAAAATGTAGGTTTTTATTCATATAGGCATATTTCTGAAGGGAAATGTACTTTGAACAGTGTATAAGAAGGCAGAAGTAACTTGAGGACAGCTCCTGTTTTGTAATCCCTGAATGAGATCTACCAATTAACGATCAGCCCCACGGATTTTCTCATCCAGTACTAGGGAGCATGAGAGGCATCACTGCCATTTCAAGTCAAAATTCAGAATTTGTCCTCTCCTTCCTCTCAGCAACAGTTCTTGTCGGCTTGAATTACACGTGCATAACACAAACTCAAAGCCTTATTCTGTGGTAGGCAGGTCAGGTTGATTTTTCTGCTGTGAGCTAGTTTAATAAAAAGATTGGAATGCTAATTCGGGCCTTCATGTCCCTATTAGTTAAGGGCCTCCGGGAAGTGTTTTCTTGGGCTTTTAGCGTGGTGGGGGGGGGGAAGCAAGCAATCAACCTGGCTACTACAGCATGTATCTCAACTATGCTGAAATGTTTGTTTTTGCCAGCTGTCTTATTATATAGCTTGTTTGTGCAAGTCGTGGCAAAAACAGGCCTGGCTTATGCTACGGAAAGTGTTTCAGAGTGTGATGTTAAAGCCTGATAAGCCTGGAGAGGAGGCACAAGGAAATGGCAATGAAAAGGAAACAATGGGAGACAGCCACGAGTGGGCAAATGCTGAAATTCAGAAACAGCTGAAATACTGTGTTGCTCTTCTGGGTTTAAAAGCACCTTGCATTTTCATGGCCTCCTCAAGGGAACCCCTTTCAATTCTCTACCTATCACCATTCCCAAATCCAAATAACACAAGCCTGTCTACAAACTGAGGATTTTTCTTTGAAATTTGCTGAAGACTTTAGCAAATACAGCTCTATTTCAGCTTGTGCACTTCTTTGTCCTTTCTGGCCACAGTGTTACCTTGCAACTTCTCATCTTTATTAGATGCCACCATTATCAAGGGAAACCTGCAGGCCATCTAAAACTCCTAAGAGCTGAATCAGCTGCTGGCAGTACATTGYCTTCATGTTACTTCTCTGTTTGGGATATTGTACATTCTGGCATCATATCGCTTCCTTGATCAAACAATTCTCCCAACACTTCTTGCGCGGTGACCCACTCCCTGAGAGACGGCTCATCATTTCACACTGCTCTCAGCTCCTCACCTGCTGGATTTCTTGAGGCAATGGGGAATGTCTAGGGGATGAGGAAGCTTCTCCAAACCTGATTAACTACACAGAGATTTGTATTAACTGCACACCAAAGAATTCTGGTTCACATATGAAAATCCTGTAACTTCCTCCCAACTTTGTATGATGCCTAGAACACTGATACAGTTGTTAGAATATTCTTGYCTGACTTGCTTCAGGTTTCTGAGGCCTTTCATTTGGTCTCTTAAAAGACTGTAATTCCTCTGAGAAAAAGAGAATGGCAGAAGTAACTGCAAACGGAACAAATTTCCAAAGAGATGATTCCAAAACTAGGAAGAATCCTTTATGCTATTAAAATCCTTTTGGTCTCAAGAAGATGATAGCAACTGAAAAATATTTAATGAAATTTTGTATTTTCTGCTTTACATCCTAATTGGAAAGTGCAAGATGGCTGTCACATCTTCAGCTTAAAAAAACATGACTACCACAGTTAGTCCCTTTGCTAACAATTTCAAAAGAATGGCAGAAGATTGGTTTTGTTCCCAAGACCAAGATGAATCATGTTGTTAAAGACAGTGTATGGCGCCATCGAAGGCAGAAGGCTATGGGAGTGAGTGGTTGTTTTGTAGGGGTGGGGGTTGTTTTTTCTCCTTGATGTGGTTYATACGCTCTTCAGTAGACATGACTATCAATCTGGCACTTACTGCTCCAGAGCTTGTTATTAGGGTTCCTGTCCTGCAAGCTTTACCTTCCCAGATCTCTGCCTGCTTAAGAGCGCCACAGGCACAGGCCAGTTACAATCCAGTCAGTCTGCCTCCAGAACACACCTCGAAAGCCTACCCCCACATAAATTACAAATTAACTCTTTATTTATACATCTAGATACACACACACATATGTACAAGTATATATATAGAACGGGAACATCTCTATCATTAGGAGAAAGCAAAAATCCCAGTGGCCTAGCTCCTCCTGTATATTTCCTTGCTTGCCAGGGACTTAAATGGTCTCAGAGCACAGACATGTTGCTGACTTGGTCAAAGACTCCTTACTCTTCTGCAGTGAAATAAATCTTGCCTTAATGTACTTTATGGAGCACTTTTCCTGCTGTCCTAAAACCTGATGTTGAGGTTATCGATGTGACTCCCTCACGCTTCCTCATTTCATACGGATCTTTTCACAGACCTTCCGTAAAGTCTTGACATTAATCTCCCCCTGGATAGCCATGCACACCACTGCCATCACCATGGGAGAAACCCACTAATGCCAGTCCTTGTCTCAAGGACTCGGGCAGAATTCTACCTTGAACTCCTTTGCAGACTCATAGGCACTGTCTAGACTTCTCTTGATGTCAGCTTCTGATATCCTTGCTTTGAAACTTTGACTCATTATATTATTATTAACTTGTTCTTGCCTGTTATTGTTTCCTGTTCCTTCTTTCTAAAATGGTAAGATGGACCTTTTTATTCTGGAGGAATCAAAATTAAATCTGAACAACTTTTGATGTTTCTTCTTTCCACAGAAAGCCTGGAAATCAAGAAATAGAAAAAGATGAGGAGAAAACTCAGTAGCCTTAACTTTTTTTTCTCTGGATTTCACTAGGAGGGGATATAGTGAATGTTGTGAGGAGAGTTCCAAATAATTGCTGATATTAACTCATTGGCAGGGAAACCAAAAGTCCAAGTTATGTGAATCATCTCTCTTTTGAAAGACAAAATAGGGCAACAGCTGTTGCAGCTGAGATCAAGAAATACAAATTACTCAAAAAGAGTATGGACCTTTGAGCAGGCATGTGGAAACAGTGTGCACAATACAGAAAACCCAATTATCCCATCTCTACCAGAATTTTACAGTAAGATAACTGTTTGGTATGCTTTGGTGTTTTCTCTAGGGCAATTATTTTGGTAGCAAAGATAGTATAGGGTTTATGGGGCAGATGATGATTACACACTTGCACTTGAAGACCAAAGGCAGTGATGGCATAAGCACCGAGTTTGGCACTAGCAGAGATCTGGATGGTACTAATGGTATAAGCTACAACATTACTTACAGTAAACCTGACACAGACACCAAAAAGGTCTGTTACTGTTGTTCAAGGCTGTGCCACTATAAAAACTCCAAAGGTACATTAGGAAATGCAGGGTACCTTTCCGCATTTCACCAGTCAAAGAAGCAACTACTTTTGAGGTGTCCAATTTGTTTAATACAGTATATTTATATGTTTGTTTGTTTGTTTGTTTGTTTGTTTTGTTTTTAATCTGTTAAAACAGGGTATTTCTGTTCCAGCTTATTGCTGAGAAATACTATGTCTTTTTAGACTGTATCTTAACCTGGGGCAAACAAAGTACCATTCCCTATCCCTTACAAATTTATATTCTTATTGTACAAAGCTAGTGAGCCAGATTCAGTCTGCTATGAGCAGCACAAAGTACAACCARACTCTGTGGGAATTTTTTCTTCTTTCACCCAAACTGAATTTCTTCTCATTCTATATGTCTCTTTCTTTTCCTGTGTGTTTGTAAATCAGAGTGAAAAAATTTTGTGCTATCTGTGGACCTGAGATAGTTTGAAGAGAACCTATTTCTAGGTGTTTGCTTTAGTCATAAATTGCTATACTTCAGCCTCAGGTATGTGTAATTATATCTGATATTCATATTCCTAATTCTTTATTTAAGGTTGAAATAAAACTCTTATTTAGGCACTCATTTACATCATCAAACATGAAAGCAAATCACTTGATGGAGTCAGTGTGTCACTTTCAATGAACCTACTTTTTTCAATTTCTGCTAAATTTAAATACATGTAAAATACTTTGGGCCTATGGAGTCAGAGTCAGATAGTCCAATTGTCTTGACTTAATACTTACTTAATTTCAAAGGAAAAAAACAAATGCTCTCAGGTATCTGATACTCTGGACTGGATCTGTAGTGAGAATTTGAATCATATTATCTAGAATAATCTGTCAGCCACATTACACAGCTGTAAACCTCCTACCAATCCCAGCATACCTTGGAGTTTGTACCCTGGTGACTACTAATATTTTGATCATTGTAATCTTGGCCCATCTGGGTTCTGACCTGTCATTTAAGTCCAACACATAACCCATGATGGAAGACCAAAAATAAGGCAAGGCTTGCCAGCCACATATTGCATATTCAAATCAAATAATTTTCTCTAAATACATGGGCCAGGAAGGGGCTTTGTGAGTTCAGTGCACAGCCAGAACAGGTTGTTATATGTAATTCTGTACAGAAAACTAATTTGTATCATTTTCAGGTGATAGTACACATGAAAATCCTATCACTGTTAGAAGGCTCTACTGCAATCTCTCACACTTAAATATAACTTAGAAAAGCTATAAATTTGCTCTTGCCTAGCTCATCTATTCTTCTTGTAATGTTGGCCTTTACTTTCAGGTAATCTTTCTTAATTAAATCAATCATTCTTTTTCTACCTGTCAGTTCCTTAACTTTTGCCCCTATTTTGTTTTCCTTTTTAAAGAGCTGTGATTGCTAATCAACATTCTTCAACTGTTTCCCCTCTGTTCTCATGATGTATTCAGTTCCTCACAGAAAAAACAGCTGTCTCTTTAGACTTCAGAGATTAAGAAACTTTTAAGTATTCATGGGTGGTTATTTAGCACTTCTGCTGTTTACCATGCAGAACCTCAGCATGACAGGCTCTGTAAAAGATCTGTACATGTAAAAGTGGGGTCATAACATAATGAGCATTTAGTCAGAAAATAAGCAAGCGGTGAATAAACAAACTAAAAAGGATTGAAAATCTTGAGGTTTCTTTTGTTGTTGGATTTCTCAAATGTCCTCAAATCTTTTTGCCTTCTTGGCCCATCCCTCCCTCTCTCAGGTGTATCAGACAACTTGCTCTAATACTGACAATTCAAAATGACTTTCTTTCACCTTATCTACCTCACATGTGTAGTTTCCAGGCAAGTCAATCTCTCACTTGTAGCTAGCAGAAAAAAGAAAAAAAAAAACACTGTAATTTAAAAATGTGTCATAGTCTGCAGGACTTCTGGAAAGCATTTAAGATCTACTGGCAGTATTGTGTAAAAAATGCATTAAGCTTTACTAGAACATTCTAGCTGTGCTGAGGTTATGCACTGTTTGGTAATAGCTATTTAATAGATACCAAAAAAGAAGAATTCTTTTTCATCTAGTTCAGCATGAACAGTACATTGTGAATGATCTCTTTTTAGGGAATCAAAAAACCTTTTACTGAAGTAATTAAAGCCAACATTGGAGATGCACATGCAATGGGACAGAGGCCCATCACCTTCCTTCGTCAGGTAAGAATATTATAAAATATTWTTTCTAGTTCTATGACATCTATAAGACACTGTGTTCAGAGACACTGACTTGCTGCAGTAGTTTGTGACTAATTTGTATTCCCCCAGCTTAGCTTTAATTAAAAGCCCTTGCTTTTTTTGATTAGATTACCAAGAAAACCTTATAATCTCAGTTTGATTTGTATATTAATATGAATGGTTCCTTAGATGAACTTAGACTTAAAATAATTCTTTCATAAAGAATGATGAGTTTTGATTTCTGAGCTGAACTCCTATGACTTGCTTGCTGCATCTCCTCTCTAGCTGTAGTAATTCTCCTTCAGAGAATTACTCCTTGCTCTTCAGATCATTCCCCATCCATCCTTCCTCCTGGCACTTCTCCTATATTATCAGCCAGCACATTCATTGTCAATAATGCAGACTTCAAAAAAGAAAGCAGTTGTGTTTAAGGAAAAAAGCAAATCCCTTTCTTAGTTTGACAGCATCCTTTAAGGTCTGCATGCAGGTGGGTGCAGCTAGTTGTACTGCTACTAGCTTCATGCATTTCACATCTGGGAAAGCTAATTTGTAGATTAACTTCTAAGAAGGAAGACAGCAACAGAATCCACCTTTTGATGTGTTATTCCTAAGCAACAAGCAAGGTTTAAAACTAATATTGCATTAGTTACTGAGCATTCCTTACACACACATGTAAAATCCTGAATATAAGAGAGTTTCAAGCCAACCTGAAGCCATATCAAACTGGGGGTTATACAAATTCAGATGATGAGATTAGAAAATTGAGCCATACAGCAAGCTTTGTTAGCAAACTGGAAAGACCAGAGCTTCTTACAAATTAATTCAGACCCAATGTTCAGATCCAATGTGCACACAGATTAATTCTTTAGTCACCTTCCCACAAGATGACAACTGCCTATCTACATTGCACTATGCAAACATAAAAATGAGACAGAGGTTAGAGCAAATTAAAGCTGATTTCAAGCAAGATTGCTAGATTCTTTTCTTTGTGTCTCATATTGCTTCATAAACTTATTTCTGCTAGGTTATGTTTCTCCTTTTGCTATGTTCTGTATCACCACTTTTTTTTTAATTAAATATTTCCCACCACATAAAATTGGTAAGAACAAGCAGTTATTTTGGGGAAGGATTATTAGAACATGCAACTAGGGCTTCAAAATATGATCGTATTTCTCAGTTCTGCTCCATACTTTAATTCTTGATCTCTTGTCAAAAAGTGGGCTAACAATACAGAAAGAATGGAGGGCAGAGCTGTTTAGACAGTTCCTCTTCTGAATAATTAACTGTGTTTTACTGTGTTTGCACTATGCATAGCTCACTTGGACTCCAGTCTTTACCATCTGTAGTACAAATAGTTAATAGTTCTATAACTGCTTTTATCAGCAGAACTTGGAACCTGGTAAGATTTCTTCACTTCTGTAAGCACTACCCTTAAAAAAAGAAAAGAAAAAAGAAAAGAAAAGAAAAGAAAACCAAACCCCCTGCAAACTGTTCATCAATAATCTTTGTTTTGAATTAGCTTTTGAATCATGATCTTCATTTCCAAGGAAAGTTAACATTAATATTACCAGCTTAAAACAACCATTGAGCAGTGGCCAATTTACATAGTTTTCTTGGCAATCTAGGTAGTGGCACTGTGTACATACCCAAACCTGCTGGACAGCCCAAGTTTTCCAGAAGATGCCAAAAAGCGAGCGAGACGGATCTTGCAGGGCTGTGGAGGAAACAGCTTAGGTAAGCATCTGTTTCAGTTAATCCTATTTGTAATAGAATCAACTAAAATAGCTTTAGTATGTGCAGCGGTGAAATTTCCTAATGGTGTTTTACATGGTTACAAGTTAAATGGGAGCTGGCCTATGGCAAAATGATAGGGGGAGATTCACAGTGTGGCCTACTGATAAGAGGTGAYTAATAGTACAAATTTTTGATGAGCCTTGGAATGTAAGAGGACAAGATGAAGATCGTACAGTTATGGAGCCCTCACCACAACAGTATCTAGGCATAACCATAAACAGAACGCTGAGCTTTTTTGTATTAGATAAGTGGCACAGAGTACTACATTTCCATAAATAAGCCTATTCTTTGTTATTGTTCTTATGACATCTGTTAATCCAGGACTCCGACAGATATGTCTCCTGCTAAATCAGGTGGGACTGTTCGCTATTTTATCATCTCTAGATGTTCCCTCCCTCTTTGCCAAGGAGTCTACTGTCTCTATAACCATGGTAACAACCAACAATGTATGTCCATCTCAGCTGATCCAGTTCATAGTCCTCCATCATAATTTTAAATCATCAATCAAAATATGTTTACCAGGCTATGAACTGGGGTATCTGAAACTCAGTTAGACATGTTGTTTTGTTGCCCCAGGTATGAAGGTGATAATGCCCTGCGAAGAGAAAAGCAAACAGCTGAAAGGTGGTACCTTTTTACTTTAGTCCAGATATAGTTTTAACTGAAGATGTCAAAGCCCTGTTTCTCCAAGGCAAAATAACCCTTGGAAGAACTCGGTTCTTCAACCACTGTTTCTCCAGCAGTGTATGCACACACATGCACATAAATAAATACAGGCTTTGCATACTCAATAGAGAGGAAATATAAAAGTTGTCTCCTCTCTTCTTTATCCTTGATCATCCAGCAACTGGACTGCTCACTTGTATCTGAAAAATGCTGTTAGAATTTCTACTTTAAAGAGAGTGTTGCAGCCACAGGGTATGGCAAAGAATCTGGCACACTTAATTACCCTCTTTCAGGTACAAAAAGAGGCTAACAGTGACATTTCAGAGGACATATTAGAATAACTGACATATCTCTTAATCTTTGTGATTGCAGTGCCTATTTGCATTGGCATATTTTGAGAGTAGGTGCTGTGAAACTTAATTAAAAAAAAAACCCTAAATAGTAGTTACATTAGCAGTCTTTCAGCCTTGGAATATTCCTAGCAACACAGGCTAATACAGAATATGTATTATCTTTGCCTTTTTTTGCATTGATTTTGTTTCTACAGGTAGAACATAAAAATACAGTTACCAAAACAGAGAAGTTGCTCTAGCTCTTTGAAATCCTTTTCTAGTTTACTTTGCAGGATATCTGTAGGATTTTAAGAAAGATCTGTCTGCCAGACAAAAGGTTGCTAGAGAATGGGATGTTAAACTCCTCTTGGAGGGCCATTTGGCAGCAACTGTCCTCATTTATAGATGCTAAAAGCTATTAAAAGATAAATACCTGAAGATCTCTAAAGGTGCATTTATAACATATATGCGATGCTGTGAAAAATATTGCAGACTGTGGACAAATCTGATTTGTCTGTACAGCACATATATATGAAAAAAAGGCTGGGAAATCTGTAGTTTGGTTTTGCAATCTACAGGACATTTCAGTCCCTGTTATATACTTCTGGAACAATTAATCAACACAGAACTTGTTGGCATGTAAGAGTTACTGGGGATACACTTGTATTTTGCCTCAATCTTTCTTTGTAGTGCTTTTCCAATTCATATTACTTGCAGGGACACGATGAGCATTCTCAAAATGCTGATCTTGGTCCCATGCTTCTGGAATGAAATGAAAGGAATTCAGCCTTGGACGATATTTCAGAAAAATGTTGATCCTGTACAAAATCCCCTTTTCAGTAGAAGACCACACATTTCAAGTAATTTGCATTAGCTCAGTAGGCATGGAGAAAGCAGGCCTGAAGCAGTCTTAATATTCAAGCAAGATTATCATTCTGAATACATCCTTTTAATTTCAGTGGATAAATAGAAGTTCTGTAAGTCAGTGACTGGAGTCTAAATGATTTTTTTCCTGATATAATATGTACCAAAGAGCAACTGCCCCTCTAAATTCCCGAGAACTACAAACACTGAAGACCTTTTTCATCTGTTCCACTGGTTTACGCCTTCTCTCCACCCCTCATGTCTTCAGTATCACTAATCAGCCACTGCTCTTGGCCTCAGCTGCAGATCAGCCTCTGTATAGCACTCCATCAGATACATTTGAGGTGGGGGGATGTACAGCTGAATGGAAGTTATTTCTATCACCTTATTGATATTTTGACAACTAATTTATTGCTGTTCTCTGCATGGTCAAGAAGGGGAAATTGGCTTTCTTGGGAAAGCAGAGGTCAAAAAATGATCCCTCCATGTAGCCTTAAGTGCTGTGCCGTGTTCTAATAAAACCTTGTTTCCCCCAAATTTGGCAATCCAGCATAGAAGTGGCTTAATTACATATGTTCAACCTATTTGAAATGTTGCATCCACATCTATACTGGCCTGTGTAAGTATATTCATTGTGTTGTAAATATGAATGACTTGACCACTGGGTATAAACTAGGATAACCTTGCTTCCCAATAAACATTCTTTTGGCAAAGCCCTACTTGTAGTATCTTGCTATTCACTTGCCACATACGAATGCTCAGACATGTCCTCAGCTTCTGCTGTGTTCAAATACTCTGGGGTTCTTTTGCCATCACTTGTTTTGCCTGTGGGGTAGCTGTCATATCTTTCCAGGCAGCTGAGAAATTTGTAGCTCTTATATATAAAAACAATCTGTGCACATGCAGCCTTTTTGGATTAGGTTTAAATTTGTATTCATTTGCATTCTACACTGCAAACTGATGGGTTCTACTGAAAATTATCAAATGAGTACAAATAAGTGTAAAAGACCTGAAAATTGAATTCAGATCTTCCCTATATCCCCACTGAGTCATAAATCCTTTTAAATGTGGGTCAGGGTTTTTTTGAGGTGGTGGGAGAGATTAGTGATAAACCTGAATAAGAGCCCAGGCAAACTGTGTGATTACAACACTTCTTTTTCCCTTTCCCGCCCTCACCACTGCAACTGGAAGAAAATGTTTAGGGTTGCCAGGAACTGAACAGTAGTATCTGTGACTTCACTCTCTTGATCCTGTGCTTTACAGCAGACACAGATAATGCGGTTTCTGAAAGTCCTGCTGACACACTGTCTACACTAGAAGTTTTACCTTTCATAGCATCTTTGCTTACTGTATTTCTGAGGAAGAAGCTTGCTGCTTGGTGGGGAAGTCAAGAAAGGGTAAAAATCTCTCTATCGGCAAAGAGGAAGATACTTCCATACTAAAGTCATTACAAGACCTATGGTTTGAAACTTTGTATTTAGACTAGGTCTATCAGAATTTTTCTAGTCCTCAAAGGAGCACAATACAAAATGACAGCTTAATTTTGTTCTCCTAGTCTAACAGTAGCTTCTTAGCACTAGTCCAAGATCCATGTATAGACCCAATATACCTTTTACTCCTGTGGAGGTAAATTTTTAGGACATCAGGAAACTTTGTGCATGCAACTGTGCATTACTTACAAAGGTTCTTTGTCTTTATAAAWTATGCTGCTGCAGAAATAGAGCGGATCTGTTATCAGGCTGACCACTAGCATATAACTGAGTCCTGAGAGTTAAGTCAGGTACAGTTATTCCACTCCACCCAGCAAGCAAAGAAGATCCTGCAGCTTTGCAACAGTGTTCTAAACTCAATGTACACTTGTCACTTCATTGTCCATCAGTCTTGGGCTTTGTAGCCTGAATTCATTCCTCACCTTGTCTCAGGCTTATTTTTACTCTTTATTTTTTGCACATGCTCAGCAATGGTGCACACAGGCATCTAACATCTTACTTTATTTAAGATTGCTAGTTGTGCTCTGTAAACTTCACATGAGACTTGTATATTGGGGTTACACTAGATGTTTCTGCTACAAGTAACTGAAAAGCGGTTGTGGCAAATGCTGTGGGGGAGAAGGAAGCAGTTTAAGTTTTTTTGTTTCTCAGACTGTGGGAGGAAATGGTGTTATATKCTTTTTATACTGCAGATAGAAATCTTATTTTTGTCATGGATTTTTAAAAAGTTATTTTCCTTCCTATTACACATGCTACCTCTGTTCTTTGTTCCCATTACTTAAACAGTTTACTTTTAAAGTAGGTTGCCCTTCTCAGGTAGACTCCAATGTAAACAGAGTGACTGGAAGATAGTCAAAATGGGATTGCTGTCCCATTTTGCAAAGCAGCCTTTAAATCCTTTTTACCAATCCAGTAACTTACTTTTGTATTTCAGTGATACTTACTATATTTGCCTAATCGCAAATGAATTATTTTTGCAGTTCTGTGAACAAACCACTTCCTTTTCCTACACCTTGAAAAAACCCCACCAACCCTGGGGATCCAAAGCTCTCATATATACAAACTTCATACACTACTAGCTCAGGGATTTTGCTAGCAAACAGCAAATCTTATGTGCATTGTACTCAATTATCTCATGTTCTGTATTTCACAGGATCTTACAGTGCCAGTCAAGGCATAAATTGCATCCGTGAAGATGTTGCTTCATATATTGAAAGAAGAGATGGAGGAGTTCCTGCAGATCCAGATAACATATATCTTACCACTGGGGCAAGTGATGGTATTGCTGTAAGTGTTGAAATTAAACCTGTCTCTCCTTGGTATAAACCGTAATACATTAGTTACCTAGAAAATACAGATCTCTTTTGTATCTCTGGCCTCATGAACTCCTGTGAGCTTGATCTAACAGATACTGAAGTCACATAAAGTGGATGTCCAATTATGTGGATGTCCAATTATGTGGATGTAAGACACCAGCTCAGAAATAGGCCTGTAGACACAAAGTATCTTTACATACACTAACTAGTATCTTTTGTATAGGTTGTGCAAACTACATAGGTACCTAAATATAAATTTAGGAGACTCAGACCAYTCAGACTATGTCCTCAGCAGTTAAGATGCATAAGCACTGAAGCCTTGAGGGTATGAATCACTGGGAGATAGGAGAAGAGGGAACGACTTCGGAGGTGAGAAGTTACAGGAATTCTTCTAGTGAGCTGCCTGCTAATGCAGATTAATGCTGGTGAAAATCCCAAAGACTGATTTCAGTAGCCAGCTCATTTGGGAAAAACATAAATGTTTTGGCTTAAACCAAGGTTCAAAGATGGCCCTCAGTTAAGAGAGGAACAACTGTCTCTTAGATTTCTCCTTTGCACAGATGTATTTCCTGACATTGCAACAACTAGTAAGTTCTTTGCTTTTATTAAGGCAGCCTTTTGTAGCTTGTTTGTAAAACATTTTAAAAATGACATCTAGTGGCAGGGTTCAGAATGACAATGTTCTGACATGAACAGCTCCGATCTCTTTAGTGAATTGGATTTCCAGAGTTTGTAATGCCAAGGGTTACACTGGCAGCTTGTCAGGAATGGCAGCATAGCATATCAAATCTGTCCCATGCTTACTTGATTTTGCCAGTGATGAAAAGCCAGCAATATATTGAATCTCATTATTTGGCATTTCCAAGGACAGAACAACTATTTATTCAAAACTTGGGGAGGGACGGTGTTAAAGACTTTTTAAATTTGCATTTAACCCTGATTACACTTTTTGGATGCTAGGTATTTTTAAACTCACGGTGGATATAAAACGATGATGCTTATAGATCATTTGCTTAGCAGCTCAGTTAGTATGTGATGAGAGGTCCACAAAGGCAAATTCTGTTCTAGAACCTGTGAGAAACTTAAAGCATATTGCTGTTACATCTGAAGTGCTATTTTTCTTTTTACACTATCAATTGGATGTTGATAAGGATGCCTGCTTAATCGCATCTGCCCTTCAGAATTCTCCCTTGATCATAAAGGCAAAAAATCTCTCCACTTACTGCACCAAATCCACTCTTTTATCTAATTCACATTAAAAAACCCTACACACGGACACAAACACACACAGAAACACCCTTTGGGCAGAGGTAAATCCTCTGGGCTGACCTCACCATAAGAATTACATTTCTGTCTGTATCTTCTGGGCAGAAGCTATATATGATACATTAGATATCCATTCTAAGATATACAGACTTGTGGTCTCTTGTCTTACTCGAAGATGAAACCATAATGCCAGTCTCTAGCTTTGTTCCCACCTGGCCACTTCTGCTCCTAATCTGAAACAGGTCTCTGTTCCAGCGGAGAACCTCCATGTGCCCCAGCTCTTATTTCTGGTTTCGTTATTGGCCTCTTGTGCTTAGCGGGATAAAAGGAGCGGAAGGTAATGAGCAACAGCCAGCTGAGGTTTCTTTGCTTACAAAGTAGAAAATCATGATCTTAATATTCCTGTTTCCAACCTTCCTTCTAGTCTTGTGCTCATAATTTMTTCCTAAATGCAGCAGTTGATCAGATGTGATCTTTAGAAGCTGTGACATGCAAAGGAATTCCACTAAACTGAGTTAGACAATTCTCAATAAGCTAGTAGCTTCACTTGAAATAAATAGATATCCTTTGATATAGGAAAATGACTGTATGCTTCCAGAATAGAAATCTACTTTAACTTGATTTTTTTTTAGGAGTGAAGATCAATAACTTTTTCTTGAGTACACTCTTAATTCTGGTGTGTGATTTTTTTTTTTAATTTTAATTCCTACTTTTTCCCCAGACAATTTTAAAGATCCTGGTCTCAGGAGGTGGGAAATCCCGAACAGGAGTGATGATCCCTATACCACAATATCCCTTATACTCAGCAGCCATATCTGAACTAGATGCTATCCAGGTGAACTACTACTTGGATGAAGAAAATTGCTGGGCACTAGATGTGAATGAACTTCGCCGTTCCTTGAATGAAGCTAAGGCATACTGCAATCCAAAAGTCCTCTGCATAATCAACCCAGGAAATCCCACAGGTCTGCAGCAGTTTTGTTAAACAGATATTTTTAAGCTCCCCCTCCCCCCCCGCCTTCTTCATTCATTTGACATTGCTGGCAAATCCTAAATATATGTCAAATATGTAAAGCTGAATTCTAGAGATCAGTGCTTTAAGTGGTGCAGTATGCCATACTATTAAAAACTTATCTTCAGCATCATGAAACTACAGGGATCTGGGGAGAGAGGAGGGAGCAGGTTTACTTTGTTTGTGGGACCACAACTGGAGCCACTGCTTCCATTGAGCTTTTGCAGACTTGTGGAGTGTGGTGACCTTCGGTCTTTATCAGAGATCGTGTCTCTGACATGACCTGCAGCCTCTTGCCTCTGGGAAGCAATGACTACAGATACGCTCTGAACTCGCCGGCAACTACTCTCTCTCTTAGATGATGTTTCTTTCTGAGCAGTGGAGGTTGCTTAGTGACAAGCTAGCTCCTGCTGTCCCAAATTAGTTCAAGCACTAGGGTCACTGCTACTCTTGCACAAACTGGACTCTGCGAGGCAATATTTTGTCTTCCCACACTCAGTGGGAAGATTCCTGCCTAGCACAGAAGCAATATTCCTGCAGAAGCCCTAGGGCTCCCACAGGATTAAGTAGAACCTTAAGTTTTAAATGGTGATTTCAATGGTGTGACAAATATGGAAGGATCAGGACTCCTTTCAGTCCCCTTTAACATGCTAACAGGAAACACTTGCAGATGAGATCCACTGCTTCGACCTACTTGAGACTATGAGAACAAGTCAATTGTCAGTATATCGTTGCACTCGTCACTATAGTATTTATTAGCATTATTTTACATTGATATTAATGGCTTGGGGACAGAAGAGAAGTTAACAAAAAAACTTTAAATGAAAGTGAGGCTAAACAGCCGTAAGTGATCTCTTTGCTGCTTGTCAACTGAACTGTAGTGAACACCTATATGTATATATTCATAGCTCATTGCACTTGTGAAGAAAGGTGGCTTAGCCAATACGTCTTACTTAGCAACTGCAATGAGTTAGGAAGGCACAATGTCAGTTAGTGCAGCTTGGCTCAAACAGGAACACAGTAACTCAACTCCTTGCAAGTATTCGTCCATCTTCTGAGTAAACTACATTGTGAAATAACTTGCTTTTGTTTGTTTAATCATCATGCGTRTAAGGATTTCAAATGATCAGTTAAATACACAGACTACTCTTAATGAGCTAATGAATAATTAAGGTATCTCACACCCACTTTGCTTGAGTTACTAAGTTACCTTGATCCGTAATTCCTGCAAGAATGCTCCTTACTTTCACACTGTAGTGAACTGAATTCTAAAATTCAGTGGCTCTTTTCTGAGAAAGAGGGGTATCTTATTGAACAGCTAATAGTCTAACTCAGTCTGGGCTAAGAAGATTTGTATATATTCTCTACTAACTTTGTTCCTCTTGCTTTAAAAAACAAACTATAGGACAGGTGCAAAGCAGAAAGTGCATTGAAGATGTGATACATTTTGCTTGGGAAGAGAAACTTTTTCTTCTGGCTGATGAGGTAATGGAATAGTCTCTTCTCTCAAAAGCACAGCTAAGAGTAAGTGTACGAGGTGTAATCTTTTTCCATGTGTGGCAGTGGTATTTTTTAAGTACAGGGAACAGATTCTCTGTTATCATATTAAGACACGAACAAAAATGCAAGGAGGATTAGTATGAGAGGAGGTTTGATCTGGATTTGAACTGGAGAGAAAGTATTGTTTCTTCAGCGGGGGCACAAAAAGGAAACTTGGCTGGAACTGACCTAAAAGCTTACATGATATTCAGACTACTTAAAATGAAAGAAACTGAAGGAAAATCAATTAAAAAATATAAGTAAAGGTTGAATTATATAAAGAAGTTCACTGTTCTTCCAAAGGCCAAACTATTAAGTAAACCACATGAGATAAAACGTGTCATTATAATAACTATTACTTAAAAAAGAACCTTCTGTCTTCTAAATGCTTTAAGTGTTAATACTGTTTCTTCAGTGATCTGACTCTCTAAAAGGCCATCTTTTATCCCCAGCTGGGGGAACAGAGTACATTAATGCCTTCTGACTGTTCAGGTTTACCAGGACAATGTGTACTCTGAAGGATGCCAGTTTCATTCTTTCAAAAAGATTCTGTATGAGATGGGGCCCGAGTACTACAGCAATGTTGAGCTAGCCTCTTTTCACTCCACCTCCAAGGGATACATGGGAGAGTAAGTCTGTTGTTTTCTTTTTTAATTTCACCTTCCTCATTAATCCGGTTGGATAGCCTTCTCATGTTACTGACCTGAAGGTAATCCAGGGTCCTCTATTAATTTGAACTAAAAACTATTGAGAAAAAGAAAAAAAAAAAAACATTTAAAGCACAGAGTAGTTTTCAGTTGTTTTCAAATCACTGAATAGTGCAACGTTACAAGTCTATTTCAAACACCTAATGCCTCAGTCCCATGAAGCTGCAATCTTACAGGTCTAAACTAGACCTGTGATAAGGCCTCCTTTAGTCAAGTGAACAGTCCAAGAATCACTGAGAAATTTAATGTTACGAATGTTTGGGCTTGATTGTTTTTTAGGGGGGAAGAAATGGAAGGAAAAGAGTTTTCTGATTAAATGAACTCTGCTACAGCCAGATGCTCTTGTTCTGAAGAGCAAACAATCCAAGTTAATGATTAACTTAGACGTCTAACAGGGAGGCTGCATGTGCACTATTTTCTTCATATGGGATATTAGGATTTAATGGCACAGTATTTAGTTCTATCTGAAAACAACCTATATGTTAAATATTGCAAGATATCATTAATTGTCTTTCCACTTTTGCAGTTGTTTTCATTGCTTTTCCAATATTTTTATACTCCAGGTTAACTGATGTTTTCTGCTCACTCTAATCATAGATGCGGCTACAGAGGAGGTTATATGGAGGTCATTAACTTGCATCCAGAAATTAAAGGACAGCTTGTTAAGCTTCTTTCTGTTCGTCTTTGTCCTCCAGTCTCAGGACAAGCAGCAATGGATATTGTAGTGAATCCTCCAGTACCTGGAGAAGAATCTTATTCACAGTTCATAAAGGTCGGCTATAGCACGCTTGTTCTTTCGAGCATTTCCTAAACCTATGCTAAATATTGTGAACTCAAAATGTGCAGAGGCCTGACTTTTTTCTTTTCTTCTTGGAGAATCCTGTAGTAACACTAGTTTGCAGAACTATGAAGTGTATTTTAAATTAACTCAATATGACTACCTTTAAAAATATTTCTTATTCCTTTTATGGTTTGTTTAGGAGCCAAAAAAGCTAAGAAAGCATTATCAAATCAGCTTTCTTGCTGCTAAGTTTAGCTTTTTTTTAGTGTTTAACATGAAAATAGATAAGATTTGCTTTGACTAAAATCTAAGTAGGAATGTAAGTTCAAATGCAGTTAAAAAGTCAGCTTTGTTCCTAGGTATCTAATGCCTTTATATACTGAACAACATGGTATTTTGGATTAAGTATACATATAGTTTCTCACTTGTAAAAATGGAACTGAATCTGCTTAGGAAATTACAGTACTGAGTTGGACCAAAGGTTCCATTAGCCTGCTCTCTAAAAAGATCCAAGATTGGATGCTCCAAAGAAGGAAGAATGTAAGAACAGGGCATGCAGATAGAGAGACCTCTCCAGGTTACTGTCCGTCTGTAGCACTTGTAGTTTCAGATTTCCTAAATACCCTGCCATTGTAGGCAAAAATACAGGAAACAGGGCATGATTCTTCCCAGTTTCTAGCTAATAGGACTTTTGAGGCAAAGGTTGTGCTAGTAACCTTAAAAATGCCTCATCTACTACCTTTTTATAGGTAGCTTTCATAGAAAAAACCAAAGACTGAATGTATATAGAACCCATGAAATGTTGTCTGATGTCTCCCTCCCTCCTCCCAGCTGCAAATCAAGCAGACAGGGCAACTCATTTGCTAGTAAACTGTGCTTACCTTACCTCTCAAAAGTTAGTATTTAAGATGTAGGACACCTCACTTGGAGAGTGTGTATCTGCTGTAGTATGAATTATGTTAACTTGTACTGTAAGAGGTCCCTTTTTGCATTGCTGTCTGTAAGAGTAAGACTGGATTAGGTAAAACATCATTTGTTCTAAAAGCTCAGCAGAGCTCTAAACGTGCTTAGTTCCAGGTAGGCTTCTTGAGGCATCATAGTTTTCTCTGGCAATTTTATTGCCACTTCAAATATGTCAATCTCAGCATCTTCCTTTTTAACAGGAAAAGGAGTCTGTTCTGAACAATCTTGCCAAAAAGGCCAAACTAACAGAAGACATGTTTAACAAGGTACCAGGAGTTCACTGCAATCCCCTTCAGGGAGCTATGTATGCTTTCCCACGAATCTTTATCCCTTCCAAAGCCATTGAGGAAGCAAAGGTCAGTCGGTCATTTTTTTCCCCATTTCATTTTAATCTTCACACACTTGCACCTGCCACTTTTAATGATGAATTTTTATTACAGAGAGAGTAAGCTCATGTAGTTACAAAAGCAGTACTTCATTCACTATGTATGAGCTTAAATATTACACGACCTTTACTTAAAAGGAGGGAAGCAAAAAATAACATTTCAACACATCAGTGAGGCTTCTAGGTTGAGAACATTAATCAAGGAGGTTAGTGGTCGTAAGTTTGAGTCATAGGATGGACAGGTAGCTGGACCTGTGCAAATTCCAATTTGTTGCCCCTGCCCAGGTTCGGTAAGGCAAGATGTATGATTGGGATTCGAAATGGCTGCGCATGACCGCCCCTGCAAGAGAAGCACATTCAGCAAGCAAGTGAGAGATGGAGGGAGGTTTCCTTACAGATTTTAGTTCTGTACAATACCTTTTTCATATCTGGGTCAATAAAGTATATCACGAAATGACAAGTCTTTCAGGTCCTAACTGGAGCTCTATTACCTAATGCATAACATGCATTTTTTTTAAAGGGAACTGTATCTGCATAGCAGAGGATTAAAATAAGGCTTTCTTTTTTTCCAGCTGATGATGTGATTAGGCATGTAACCTGCATGTATTGAAGAACTTCCATAGTTATTAATCAGGGGACTTTCTAGTCAGCAAGATGCTTCAGGGGAAAAATAATAACAGCCAACAGAACTGGAACACATCTCTCTTGAATTAATTTCAAATTGTCAAATGTCAGTGGCTTAGATTGTTGAATGTAAAATTCTGAGACTTTTGGCTACAAGTCAGTCAAGGAGAAAAATGAAAATATCTAAAAGCTTTGTTTTGAAGTGAATGTTTTGTGTAGGTTCTTCATCCCCATGAACTAGTGCTATTTAATTTGTAGCATGAAGTCTACCATTAGGAATTATTCTTCATTTATTTAGTGAAAAAATAAGAAACTAGAAATGCAAGAGGAGAGTTCAAGAAGAAAAGCAACCATGAAATTGTATATATTTGGAGTATTTCAACTTCATTAATTCCAAAGTTGACATCCATTCCTTAGGCTCATAAAATGGCACCTGACATGTTCTATTGCATGAAACTTCTAGAAGAGACTGGAATATGTGTTGTACCTGGAAGTGGATTTGGCCAAAGGGAAGGAAGCTACCATTTCAGGTACAGTTTCTATTTGCTAAAATCAATTGAACTGTAATAAGCTAAGTATCATCCTAGTACTTTCTCGTCTGATTAAATATAAGATTTTTTACTTAAATTTACATTGTCTCACTTTCTACTGGACATTTTCTGTGGGTCTGAAAACTAGGTAGATGATTTGTTCTGCTCGATGAGCTATTCAGGTTCTTATGTCTTCCCAGCTTGCCAACATAGTTTTCTTCTAGTTTTATACACCGACGTTTGAAATGCCTTCTCCACAAATACAAACAATAATAATAGCTTATATTCTAATCTTTAAAGTTGACTGAGGCCTCAAAAAATTTGCCCTGCTTTCTCCAGAGGGGTGAGGGGGTAGGGACGAAACCTTCTAATACCCAAACTGTGAACATAAACTCAATTGCTCTAGCTTCCAATAAGCAGCACTATATTCCAGCTGAGCCACYGATAGCTGGAATTTATCATGGAATTCAGTCTTATTGGTCTGAACCAACAGACTGGAAGTTAGCTTTAGTTACGCTAGTTCTGCAACACAGATAGCTAGGTTAGGTGGCTGGGTGCATGCTGCTCCAGGAAAAAAATGTGCATCCATCTTCTCCTACTGAATGGGTGCAAGTCCAGAAATAAGATAATACTGTACCACTGTGAGAAAATGTTTTGTTTGCATCCTATCTTTAGCTCTTGCAAACAGTCTGATAACTCAACTTGATTTTCAGATTATACTGAAGAAGGAAAAAAGAGACTAAAAAATTGCAGTTTTGGATGTTGCATTGCTTTAATGCTTCTGAATCTAGTTTTCAATTCAATATGACATTTACATTTACTCATAACTGACAGCCCTTGAAGATCACAAAACTGAGTATCAATTGGCATGACTGCCCCAAAAATGGGAACAGACTTGCTGAGATTTCTTAATGATAATCTTTTTATCACTCAACAAAAATGAATTTTTGAATTCCTGTATATTAACCAATTGAAACCAAATGCTACAGTTTAGTAATATAGTTCAATTAGATCATAAATGCAGAAAAATAAGAGAATCACATCAAAACAGATATTAAACTTAACACATTACTAGCTGACCCCAACGTAAATCAACATCTGTGRAAAGATCTCACTTTAATTTGTTCGGAAGATAATGTGTTTTTTCTTTCTTCTTCTAAAAATTATTTTTCAGAATGACCATTCTTCCTCCAGTAGAAAAGCTGAAGATCTTATTGGAGAAAGTGAAAGACTTCCACATAAAGTTTCTTGAAAAATACGCATGAAAGCGCTGTGGCTTTTTCCTCCCATCCCCTTCCCTTGAAGGCGAATGCAGAAAATGAACAAAGATGCGCTGAAAATGTGCTGTTCAGCTAATTTAACTAAATTCAAAATAGATAGAACCTATCTCAGATACTGCTACAACTTATTGGACAATTAAGTTTAATGTCTGATATAGAAGACGTTACACCTTTTTTCTTTTTAAGGGGAAGGGGAGAATGTGAAGAAAGCGGTGGAAGAGTCAGTAAATGATTTTGTGCCTTGATTGGAAGTTACATTCTTGAACTTCTGGCTCAATAGGTTGGGGAAGGAAGCTGCTTATGAAAATTACTACTGTTGTGCTCTTTTACAAAACAGAAATGCTTAGAGCAATTGTTTAGCTAGGAACATGTTTGCCAACTTAAGATTCTGCTAAACAAAAATTCAAAGGCCTACGTTCTAGGTATTGTTTGGTTTCCTTTTTTTTTTTTTTCTGTTAGGTAGGTAGTGTTTTCCAAATCTGATAACACATGGAGGTACAGCATGCTTATTTAAAAAAAAAAATCTTTGGTAGATGTGTTTGGATATCTTTGAACTTCTATTAAAAAAAAAAGTCCTGCCATTGCAGCATAATCTGAGTGCAATACAGAGTTTTGATCAGAGAAGGAGTGAACGTAACGTCTTCTCAAACCCTATTTTTATGTAATTGAAAAATAATGAGGAACACTAGCTCTTCTTACTCCTATGCTATTCAACGCAGATTCTGCCAGCATAAGATGAGAGCAGTGAACACTTCTTCTCCTAACAACTCCATTTGGCAAATAATAAAGCCAGTGAGTCTCCTGTTTATTCACATCTTTTACATACATGGAACCTAATAAGCTACTAACCTCAAAGCAGATATGAGTATTGTCGATCCTTTCAAATAGGGTCATATAAAATACTATTTCAAAATCACCTTATCAATGGAGAGCATTTATTCAGAACCACATGATTAGAAGACTTGGCTGGCTTAAATCCAACTTGAATTGTTAAGGACTAACAAACATTATCAGAAGAAATGCTGGAGGTGGTGTCTAATGAAAAAAAAGATGTATTTAAAAGGAAAATGTCTTGCACCTYGCATAAAGATGACAATAATACACCTCACTTAAATTTTCCACAGTCATATTGCTGGCTGAATGGTCTGAGAACTCAACTAAACCAGTTTCCTATCTAAGAGCAGAGCTGTGTTACTCTGCTACCTGTGTTAGTTTCCCTGCATAGAGAAAGAAAGTTTCAGTCTCCCTAGAGCTCGAAGTTGGATACCTTCTGCTAGGACAGATAAAGGACTGAAGGAACATAGCTTCCAGTATTCAGCCATGAAAGCATTAATATTTGTCAGGCTTAGGTTCAGCATTTTACCAAGTTTCTTCATTAAGAGTATGTCATTTAATCTATTCGCTAATTTTAAATTATTATTTAGAAGTAAACTCATTAATGTCTACTAGCACTTTGTTAGGCTTCCTCTGTAGCTGGTTCAGCATGCTATGCTGATCCATGTTACTAAAGCCAAGGGCTAGAGAATCACCATATGAATAAAAGATATGCCAATTTATTAAGATAAGAGATGTTGCCAATAATTATCCTTACAACCGCAGCTACTAGCCTATGAAGTAGCATTGGCAGTAGCTGCGCTTCTCATAGTTCCTTACTGAAGTCTGTAAGGAAGAATTTAGCAGTACTCAATCATCTGCCAGTGGACAGAGGTTCATAAATGAAAATGGCTTGCTGGTAGACAAAGTTACTATGGAGGCTTGGAGAAAAAAAATCTACCATTATCTTTGGAGGACAACAGACTGGGAACCCTTATGTTGCTACTAACCATCGATAAATACAACCTTTTATCTGCTAGCACTTTCCACTTGGCATCCTTAATATGCACTAATAAAACAAATCCAAAAGCAAAAATGTAGTAAGAAGTCAGAATATTGATGTAAAAATAAAACTAACAGCACTTTCCTATTCTAGGAACGTGTCCAAATCAGATCTGGCTTTGGACTTGTAATGCAATGTAGATTGAAGCTAAGATCTAACAATGGGAATTAGAATATTTTTTTATATTTTTGTAACTACAGCTTTTTCATGGGGTAGTATTTGTAATCTAATATGTCAATAGATTTTATATTTGCCTTGCATTTGCACCTGATACTCCTGGCAAAAATGTAAAGGTTTACAAATTTCTAATGATACTTCACAAGTGTCAAAGGCTTTTTGTTTTAAGTCAGGACAGCAATTCTTATACTTTTAAATCAAAATTTAATGGCRTAAACTGAGTTTTTTCTAAACATTCTATTATGGTGCCTTTTATGTTTCTGACATCRTAAGGGATAACACTTTGTTTTTGATGCATCACATATGGAAGGGTGGTGATTTCTATTGTCCATCCACAATATTTGTATGTTCTGTGATAAGGTAAATGTGCATTTTTGTGGAACAATCCTATAAAGCTAAGAAAAGAGGCTTATTTTCAATGTCTGAAATATTTCATTAATAACAGACAATCCTTACTTTCTAATGCATGCTTCTAGGTTTGGTTTTCCTACAGGTGCTCCTTACTATGGTACTTTAGATGTATGAGACTTCCAAATAATAAAGCACATGTTAAAAAAAGTAATAGTTCTCCATTTCCTATGTCACTGAAACAACATTTCCTGGATTGCGCTATGAGACATTTAACTTCATGTTCAAACTAGTATTTACTTTAATCCATGTATCTGACTAACTCATACTTTCCAAATCATCTAATTTATGTATTGCTCCAATTTATGGACTCGAAATTTGTCACACCTGTTATCATAAAAGTATTTCTTACCAATGCAGTATCTACAGAGATTGCCACAGGTATGTTTTATGTTCATAATTAATCACATCTATTTCTGTAAGGAGTTGTAACCAGGAGTTAACCAAGCCACATTTATTTCTTCATAGAAAGGATCAATCAGTTGGTTAAGGCAGACCAACTGAAGGGTTTGGTGAGAGGTTTGTTTGGTACTGTTGGTTGTTTCTTTTTATAAAGACTTTTTACAAGGTTTTTATGAAATTAAACTTACTGAGCAACACAATCTGTCTTCTTGCAGTGGCACCTCAGAATTCCTTCAGCGGTGTGTGTTTGATAACTCCAAAGAAAACGAAGTTTAGGGAAAGGGAAGATACTCCTGCTTCCTTAAGCGTATATGCATATGCCAGCAGCACCAAAAAAAMACAAAGTTACCTTCTTGTATCAGGTATTTGAATATTTTCTGGACAAGAAACTTACACTGCTTGTCTTTTTTTTTTTTTTAAACAAACAAGAACATGCTCTGATATAAAAGAGCTATGTTACAAACTGTCAGTCAGGTTTTCTACAGCTTTGAGTGATGTAGCGTGCCCCATCTGGTTCAGTAGATACCGACATTGTATTAAACGCACAAGAAGCTACAGAAGAAAGCTTTTCACTTTGGAGGGCTTGCCACACGAGCTGCTTACACTGCACAAAAATCCCTAGTGTCCTAAAACTTATCCCGCTTCCTCTCTATGCTGGTCCTCACTCAACAAATACAGGTTAGATCACTGATACAAAACTTAACATACTGAAGCCTCTAGTGTAGATTTTTATTTGGATGCATATAAAATAAGTCTCTACAAGGAAATCCATTTTAAGGAGATGGCTGTGAATGTTTGTGTGTGTTAAATAGTATGTATATGTAGTCTTAATAATCTAGCGCTCTGCATTATTACGTTTTTATTAAATACCGTCTTTACCTGGCTATAATTTAGACCAATTGTACCAATTTGAGTCCGGCTGACCAGGTTATTTACTTTCGCTAGCTTTAAAGCACTGAATATTCTGTTCACTGGAGACCTGTACAGTAGCTGGACGCCGCAGCAAGCCCTTAGGCGGGCTCTTCCCAGCGGAGCAGCACGTTTCCCGACACCCCGTTACTACTCACCCGCGCCACGGCAGCGGTCGCCACCGGCCTTATCGCAGGGCCTCGAGGTCAGCGGCAGCTGCTTCGAAGCCGTTAACACAAAAACAGGAGATTTTTTTTCTTTTTTCCTGTCAGGGAGAAGCGTGTTCTGCCAGGAAAGCGCAGGTGCAGCTGCTGCTGCTGCTGCTGCTGCTGCGCCGCCGCCACCCCCCCCCCCGGGCGCCCCAGCCGCGGCCCCGTGCCCGCCTCTGGGCCTCCCCCCCGCCGCCGAGGCCCGGACCCCCGGGCAGCTCCCTCCCCTCGGCCCCCGCGGTGACCCCGCCCCGGGCGCGAGGGGGAGGGCGAAGCCCCCGCTCTTTACAAAGGCGCCCCGGGGGCAGCGCGGCGCGGCCGCAGCCATGGCCCTGAGGCGGCCGCCGGGCGGCGGCAAGCGGCGCAGCACCGACTCGGGCGTGGAGCCCGACCGCGGGGCCCTGTCCCGGGAGAAGAGGGAGCAGCGCATCGCGCTCTTCCTCAGCGACTTCGACCAGCAGGGTAGGGCCGCGCCGGGGCCTGCGGGGGGCCGCGCCGGGATCCGCCCTCGCGGCCGCCGGTAGCTGCCGGGCGCGGAGCTGCGCCGAGGCGCCGGCGAGGGCTCGGC
>NW_020447196.1:1136999-1159032 GCF_003343035.1 Apteryx rowi | reverse complement strand
CGCCAATTCAGAGCTACACGTGAGATTTGTAACTAGAGGCCCGCGTCTGCACGAAGTGGGTGATGTTGTCGTTTAAACCCCCAGGCTCCTGTGTCAGTCCGGCTCCGAAATACGTGGAGCTGGGTTAACTGGGAGCTCGCTTCGAGTCGCTCTGACTTAATCTGCCCTATGCAAGACACTATTTTAACTTTCTCTGCGATCCAGAAGTGCTTACGCTTGGAAAGACGTAGCACATGTGGCAATAAAAGCTTATTTTGCTTTTTAAAGCCAAGGAAAACATCCAGGAAATGAAGAAAGAACTTGATTCGCTTTTGCAAACAGCCGAGAAGGCATTTACAGTGGAGTTGCTGAAGATGCCAATTGCCATCAGAAAAATGAAAAGAAAAGACTTGCTTAGTAAGTGCTTGTGATCGGATGATGTCTGTGAGCAATGTAGACAGCACTGCATTTTGATGTACTCTCGACTAAAACAAGGAAACCTGTACATTCGGGGACTTTTTAAGAAAAAGATTGCTACGTCTGCTAAATGTTTTAGGCTGATGAATAGTGGTATTAAGTTGCAGATGAGCAGTAGGTGCTCTTGATCAGCTTCACTTGACCTGCGTAATGCAGGCTATAGCATTAGTAGGTAATGCTGTATGAAGTCTGTGCTTTCTTTTATTATGTATGCTCATAAGTCATCTTATTTAAAGCCTGAAGAGACAAAGACTAACTAATTTTCCTTAGTAAGCTGTTCCTGTGCTTAAAAAATCAAGCACTTCTTTCCATTGGAATCTGTTCATCCTTGCCACTGAGATTATTTTGTATTTTTCTTAATTTGAAGTCCTTTACTACTGAGCCCTAATCATGTAGTTGTTTACATATGATGATGAACAAACAGCTTTAATATTAAACCTCGTATTTATGCTGCATTTTAAGCTGTGGTGGACAGTCAGCATCAGATGTATATTCTGGTGAGAACTAATGTTTCTGGAATCCACCTTGCAGCTGAAACTTGCAGGGGCCAGACAAAGATCAAACCTAAGACTCTTGAAGAACTTGAGTTTCCGTAAGCCTTTGCTGAGTATGTATGTATTTTGATGTCTTTCTTGAAAACTTCTAGGTGTTAGCCTTGATCCATACAATATATGGCTTTTCCTTCTTTAAATTCAGGTTACATACTGTGTGACTAAGCTTCATATCCTTTTAAAGATTAAACACATGGAAATGAGCTTTTTTTTTTCAATTTATTCTTGTTATTGTCTTGTTTTGTTTGTTTGTTTTGTGGAATTCCAAAACTGACTGTCCTATACTACTTGAATCTTGTTCAAATGCTACATATACCCCAGCTAAATAGTTTAACTGTATTCCTGAATTACTTGTTCAGTTTCCTATTCCATAAGATAGGAACATATAGTTCATAATTAAGCAAGTAATAGAATATAAACAAGTTATATATTCTTGTGTTACAGATTTGCAAGGAGGGGAGGAAGTGGCTCTTGCTGCAGCAGTGGTAAGTGTGTGTTTTCAAATTTTATCACAGCTTACAGCATTAGAAATCTTCTGTCTCTACTGTAAGGATTTAAGAGAAATGTTCTTGCTTGGCTGTCTAAATACAAGATGACATGAAAAGGCTAGACAGACAGCCATGGTGCAGTTATGAACATTACCTAAAGCTTTAGGGTTATCTGCAGGCACAAATTCAGAGTTTTACTGTCTGTTCCTTTCTAGCTCTGTGTATGCTTATGAAAAATAAACTGGTATTTAGCCAATCCCACTTCTGTCACTTTGTTTTATGTCCTTTTTGGTTCACTGTCTTTCTTAGGATAACATGCATTTACTGTGCAGAATCTATTGACTTTTCCTCTTGTCTGCTAAATATTCTGTAGACTGACTGCTCTCTAGAAGACATACCAAATCCAAAACTGATGAGGACCAACAGCAAAAAAGGCAAGTCAATCTATTAATATGTAGCTTGGCTCTTAAATATTTGTCTTGTTCAGTGGTGTGGGCTGAGCATTGGCTAAGTGAATGTTAAGCCACAGAGGAATAAGAGAGGGAAAAGCATGTAACTCAAGTATAGCATACAGGTCCCCCCAGCTTTTTGTATGGAGGATCAAGAGCTATGCATTTAGGTACTTTAAAATATGTGATAAGTGTACCTGCCCTTTGGATTTATCACTGAAAAAATGGTGAGAAGAGACAGATGTAAGTGACTTGTCAGTGCCTCACAGAATAGCAGAAGAGCTAGGAATGTCATCCATATTTTCCAGTAAGTTCTGCTTTGACTTCCTGCCCATTGAGGTTTTTAAGAATACTGTTTCTCTTCATACTCCGAAATATGCAGTGAGAAGGACACTGTGACTGAGATGTAATTTAATTTTGACTGAGGGTTAAAGGGTTATCCAGTGTCTTTTAACTGTCCAGTGTGTCACAGGGGCTGTGACAAACACATACAGTTTGCTTTGAACTCAGTGCCAGGCAACTGACCATCAAATATCAAAACTGATACGTGGCTGTCAGTGGGCAAATAGCCTTCACACAAATGAGTTTGAGGGGGTGTTTATGCTCTTCGTAAGATTTTTATTTTCTTTGTCTGCCTTCTAGTTAAGGTAACAACAATTGTTGAATACGAAGATGCCAAGCATATTTCTGCAAAGAAAATATCTAAAAAAGTAAGTGTATTTCAGACAAACAACACAAGGGTTTAATCAGTTCTGACCTGCTATGAACCCTACTAGAACCATGATCAGGCAGGCCAATGGCCTGTTGTTCGTTTGAAAAATCAATTGTTTCAAATTCAACTTACTTTAAGTTAAGCAAGGCTAAACTGCATTGTAAATTAATTTCATAATAAGTTATGGTATCTGGATTTCTCTAACATGTTCACACAGACATGTAAATACCAGTATAGTCCTTTTCTCTTGAGTTGCCAATGGGTGTCTTTTCTGGATGGCTTGAGGAACCTTTTTTTTAAATACACAACTTTTTTTAATACATGCTTCTCTATATTTGGATGACTTGTGCATTCCTGTCCACATTGATCTCTAAGCCGTATATCACAGCTGTATTAATTTTATCACCTCAGTCCTTCTTTGGACTGTAGTAGCTCAGCTGGACACTGAAGTATGTGTCAAGATGACAAACCAACTGAGACACAAAGATTGTATGCGCAGTTACGGGCCTTAATTATAAGGGGGCTTATGACTTAGAAGGTTATATATTAGAAAGATTGTTGCATTCATACTGAACTTCAGTGTTAACAAACAAATCATGAATCTATATTATAAAACCCTGGTCTTGGAATGCATATTTGTAATTTTAACTACATGTAAAACTACATAAAAGGCAGCACTATGGGACTTAACTGTTCTTTTTCAGCAGGGAATTCTTAAAATATTTTTCCCTAGAAGTATCTATGTTGTTGCCTTAAAATGTCATTTCTTTTAATTGCAAACTTGCGTATACATTTTTCAGGTATCCAAAACAAAGTCGTTGGTTTCATTGGCCTCTGGTTTAAATAGCAAACTGAACCCTCTTCCTAGGTAAGGCTGACCTTTGATAGCTTATGTAACTTACTGAACTTGCAAACACTTAGTAAAATTCTTTTTCAAATAAAGCAGCTGAGATTTGAGCCTGAAAAGAATAAATCTGATAAGATGCATTCCGTAACCTGAATCAGGTGCATTGTAGTGCTGTGAACCTTGTATAAAAGCGCCATTAAGGAGCTAACATCAGTTGATAAAGATGTAGTTGTATCTCACTCACTGAGCAGTGAACAGTTCTGAGTCTAGCTTCTATGTAATTAGTTTAGTTTTCCAAACAATACTTAATGGAAGAGAGTGCATAAGGGCAATGTCTTTTGTTATTTCTTGTTAGGACTTACAAACTGTTGTGTAACTTTTCTGGCCCCTTGTATTCCCCTGATAATGACAACTCCCTCTCAGCTATACATGTTCACCAAAATACCTTAGAGTTACTTATAGTCAGGGTGGACCAAATTGAAGCCTTGCTACAAGGGGTAATGAATTCAAGACTGGTGGACATCTGCATGAGAAAGTTCTTTGGGAAGCTCCCCATCCACCTCCTGTGCCAGTGTACATGCTTGCACCCACTTGCACTTACTTTGTTACATTCAAGTTGTATTCAGAGAAATGCAAAATGCAATTGAAATTTGTATCAATATTTAATGTGCCTAAAAGAAACTAGAAATCTTAACCAGGTTTAATTATTTTCTTCATTTGGTTCAACAAAATCAAACTAGAGAAGGCTGCCTCGCCTGGGGAATTCTAGCTTGTCAGTCTTTGAAGGCTGCATTCTTTCAATTACACGAACCCCGGGCCAAGAGCATGCCCTTACAATATCTCCAAAACATGCGGGGAAAGTGGAGGCAAGAGGAAAGAGGGAGTTAAATTTCTGTCATCAAAAAGTTCTGTGAATTTAGTTGAAATCCAAACCTGGAAAAGGCTTGTTGTCTGGATTCAGGTTAACCTTGCAGAACAAATGTCCTTTAGAAATGATCTGGTAAAATTAATTCCTGCTGAAAAAGAAGCTTCCCAAGAGACTGCACACCCTAAGAAATTTGCAGATTTTCCTTTAGTTGTCTGCAATTCAGGTATTGCTGCCCTCTCTATTTCCTAACATAAATCATCTTTTCATCCCCTTCTTTCTGATGTTAGGTTGCAGTATATTGTGGTCTATGTCAGACAACTTCATCACCATATATACACTAGATATCTGTTGTGGAGCACTTAACATTTTCTAATTTGCCAGCTGTCTTCAACCTAGATAAAAATCTTACAGCAGAAGTAGATGAGGAGGAAACTTAAAAAAACCCAAACAAACAAAAACAACAACAAAAAACCCCCCCAAATTTTCTCTTTTGTTAGGTCTGCTCACTCTTCTCTAAGTGTAAGTGAGGCTGTTAAGGCTCTTGCCTCTGACTGCAGTGCCACAAATTACAAAGCCATGCCAAAGGTATCTAAAAGGTAAGGTTTTTTTGGTTTGTTCTTAAGTTATTTTGTTAAATACTAAGACTGTATATATCTATATTAATACCAAGACAAGATGAATATCTTTAGTGTCTGCCACTAAATGTGGTAGCAGGGATGCCAGCCAATTACACTTCTTTCTTTGAGTATGGGTGTATCCAAATCTTGCATTCTGAAGGGGAATGAGAACAACAGTTGTATCACAAAAGAAACTTAGGAATTCTGTATGGCATAAGGCATGTTCCATACCTCTGACAGCAGCTTCAGTATTTCTTAGTATCTCCTGCTGTAATAGAGAGATATGCTGCAAGTCTTATCTTAAGCCCTGAGGCATGAAGTTTCTTCTTTCCAAAACTATAAGTATTTACTGCTGATATTGGAGAGTGGATATTCCTGTTGCTGAGAGGTCCAAATGTCAGCTTGTTCACTGGCCTGTAACGCAGGCTTAGAAGGTTACTGCAGTGTTTCAGGGTCATAAAATATTACTAGTGGTGCTAGTAAATGCYACTGCTGCCTCCAGTAATGTTAAGATGTTTGACTTCCTGTGGTCTTCTKTAAGAACTGGAAAAATTCAAACATGATTACCTTTCTATCAGGTACATTTCCTACTACCTGCATTTGCTTCATGCTTGAGAATCTCCTGCAGGGTATAGGAAGTTAACCTCAGAGAAACACTGTTCTTGTATTCTAGTGCTAGACTACAACCTGGTGTCCCAAGAACTGTACCTACCAGTAGAAGAGTTCAAGGCATGTTACTAAGAAGTAAATCAGTACCCCAAGATAAAACTCTTCCATTTGTAAACATTCCCCTGGCTGATGGACAGGTATCGATCTTTTTTACTTCTTGCACTTACAGTAGTTGTTAAACAAAAGGTGAATAGTCTGATAGTAATAGTTCTCACTATCCCTAAATGAGCTGCTGCTAAATAAAAGGGAGAGTTAAAGTTTTGCAGTATAGCATGGAGGTATATGACCTTCAGGAAAGGTGGCCATCCATGTAAAAACATTCAGAATAGTTCTTATCTTGAAACTAAGTTTCTCTTCATGTTTAGACGCTCTGTACGGCTGCTGGAGACCTCCATAACATTGATGTACAACTACTAAATCAAGATACAGTACAGCATATTCATAACTTAGTGGTAAGCTTAAAACTAGTAATTTACATAAGTATTCACAAAAGGCTTTACAGAGATTGACATCTAGTCCTAGATTTTCATGTGAGGCATTGACACAAGTTCTAAATGTGTAATTGTTCTGAGAGTAAGCCTAAATTTGTTGGCATAAGCTGGAGGAATAGGGAGTGGGAGGAACAGGGAGGGGAGAACTGCTGCACATTGATAATGCAAGAGCAAATGTGCTTACATAAGCATATAGAGTCTGGTAGTTGCCTGGGGGAGGACAGAAGCACGAACTCATCTTTCTCAATCTTTCCAATGTCTGTCCTACCATGTGAGCTAAGTGCCATTCTCTATCTCCTATTCACAAAGCCTTACAAAGATACAGCTAAGTTTCAGCTCTTGTTACAATCCCTCTATCGTTCTCTCTCCCTTGCTGAGTAAGAACTCTTGTTAATTCTCTGCTGCACTTGAAGAGTAACAGTCTTATCTTTGGTTCAGGGAAGTAAACTGTTTTGAAGCAAAATACAGTCAAACAATCTTCTAGCACATAGTGACTGTCCTAGAGACAAGCATAGCTGGGGCTGTATATGCAGCACTAGAAATCCAGTATATACCTAGACACAAATAAGTATAAATCAGTTTACAATCTTGTAGGTATTTAGACTTGAATGCAGCTGTGCAAGTTAAAGATGTGGATGCTAGCTTGTATTTTGTAACATGCACCTGCCTCTAGGTAGAGATTAAGGGTATGTTTGCTCATTGCTTGTTTTAGCAACAGCTATTCTTCTATTTCCTCTTACATGCATGTATCTGGCAGCTTGAACTAAAACACTTTCTTTCCCCTTAGAGTGAGCTGACTGTACTATGTGGAAAGGCAACAGTTAAACCAAGTTAATGGAACTTGCATAAAGGTCTGTCTCCTGACTACAGAATATTCATGACAGCTCTTGCTTGCCTCTTCTGAAGTGTTTAGAGAATTTCTGTAATGTCTTAATAAAGCTGTGTACTGCCCAATAAAAGTTTTTATATAAAGCTTACAATGTGATCTGTGTATTATTAAAAATACCTGTTATCTCTATGAAGGATACAAAAGCAGTCCCACTTCTCAGACTTTATAAAATGGTTAGTTAATGTCCAAGTTCATTTCACAGTACAATGAGCAGTAATACCATGTATGTAAGGAATTAAAGTTTTTTTAAAGTTCACATCTGATAGTCTAAGCAGGGCTCTCTTACATAATTATTCATAACTACAGAACTATTTAATATCATTCTTCCATACATGTCACCTACATGACCAGAAGGGAGAGCATTGGTCTCATGCATGTTTGGTTTTCCCTGTGGCCAGCTCCTGCTGAAGTCCACATTTATAAATTCTTGAATAGCATTTTAAGCCATAAAGCTTTAGTCCTGTAGTAGCAGGTATGAATGACAAGACTGAACAAGCAGTATTATCTCCACTGTTGTCCTGTAGTGTAACATGAGAAACTGCAATATGGATAAGCATTAACTCAGAGTTCCTCTGTTAAGGAAGCTATTTGTGATAGTGTCTCTAACCCAGTTTTCCTAACGCTTGTATTCATTATCGTGTATTTTCTGAGTAACTGGTAGGAAAAGCTCTTGCCATCTTTCCAGGTACAGATGACAATCCAGCAGAGAGATACTGCTTGTGCAGCAGTAGTTCCAGAACTTGAGGATTTTTATTCCTTGGATTCTGTGCTGTGAGTAGTAGTGATTTTTGACTGACTTCACTATGCTAAATGATAGCAGGAAAAGCTGTTTCAGGGCATTTAGAAACTTAATTTAAGAATGAAATACAGATTAGTTTCTAAGCATTTTTTTATTCTGTCATGGTTACCCATGAACTTCAAATTTGATGAGACAGGTCACAAGCTTCCAATAAAGGAAAAAATTTTTCATGGCATGGAAGATAAGGCAAAACTGGTAAAGAACATGAAGCCAATACAAACTATTAAACCTACTTTATTAAAACAGGGCTTCGTCACTCAGTAATCAGAAAATGCAGGAACAAACATCTCATGGAGAAATCTATGGCCTAAAGTTAAATGTTCTATAATTATTCATGAACACTTGGTTCTGTGAATAATTTAATAGTATAGCTTGAATTAATATAGATGTTTCTCCTTAAATTGATATGACAGCATAATAAACACGCTCTCAGCTCCTACTGATTAGTGCAGGCAAATTTTTGGAAAGGGTAGAGTGGGGGGTAGAATGCTTTGGAAGATAAATGAACACCTTTATGGGTCTTGCTGCAGTTTAGGTAAGGTGGCAGTCAAACAACAGGAGGTATTTTTTGTAATATTTCTGTAATATAATTGAGGCTGCTGTAGTTAGAGTATTTGAGTTTTAACTAAATAGTCTTTTAGTCACAGAAGTAATCTCTAAAAGCTGAGAAAGTGTTTCTAGTATCCGACATGAAGGGCAAGTTCACAAGATACATTATCTAATTGTAATGAAGGCCAAGGACTCCTCAAACAACTGAAGTTATTCTTATGAATTACTATTAAGCTAGGAAGCCTACAGTATTTCTTTTAAATTTGACGATAGAGGCATATAATTCAAATGCCCCACTCCTTCACTGTCTTTGTCTTAACTTTGTACTTATATCAGCCTAAGGGTGGACTAGAAGTTTGTGGGTTAGTGAATAAAATACAGAGCCTTCTAAAGAGGATGCAAGGAGTAGTTGAACAACAGGAAAACTAAGAAATTGCTGAATATCAATTGATATTTAATATCCTTGACATGCTTAATTCTTTCTAACAGCAATCTCATTTTCTTCCACTAATTTAACTTTCCTACAGACCCATTTCCAAAAGAACATGGCCTCATTTTGTATGTTTAAAAAAAAGAACCACAACACTATCAGCACCATATGGAAAAAAAAATACATTGTAAACATCTTGATTAGAGTACACATTTTCTTACAGGCTTTCTGTAAGTCAGCTTTAGGTCAACTCTAGTCACTGTATATGCACAAATAGATACATCTTGAAATAAGCTAGTTTCAATCCCCTGCATTTTGCTTTTCCCTTCAGCTGTTTAAAGGCAATATAAAACTTTTTTTTAAAAAGGCATTTTAACTTAAAAATGGTTCTAATTTAGTTCTGGTGAAAGCTTTTTTGTCTCCAAACATACAGAAGAACACACCCATCCTTAATACCTCCTCTGACTTAAGTGCTTAAGTTGCAGCAGTTTATTGTTTGATTTCTCCTAGCAGAATTGTATTGGCCTGGTCAAAATATTAGTAGATATAGTAAAGCTTTAAGCTTTATCAGTAAACTACTAAAGCATTAGTAGCTATGGTTTCAATATTTAACTAGCAAGAAATATACTACTAAGACTATAATTTATGGATTTACATGAATTTTTCTACACTGCAACTTTTTCAAGGGGTACCTCTTAGTAGAGCAGAATATAAGAAAAACAACTTTGAACAACTTGCTCACAAAGACGCTGCCTTCAGGAGCCTAAATTAACAGTCTGAGGACCAAAACAAAACTAGGGTAATTCACATTACACGCAGTGATCAACTTCCCCCTTCACGTCAGCATGCTATCCAAAGAATTACCATGAACCCCCACCCCATCCCTACACCAAGAAAAATGCAATTTCAAAGTCACGAGGTAAGAGTTTGCACTGCACACCTCCCCCCCCCCCAGTGGTCAATCCTACAACCACTACCTAAAATTTTCCTGAAGCAGAAGGCAAGGATGTTGATGTTTAAGCATTACAAGACAACTGACTTTCTGGTAAAAATGAACCATCAGAAGGATCAGTATATAAGTGAGGCTTCATGAAAAGCAACAAGGATTTACTAAACAAAAGTAAAGACCCACTAGATGAAAATGCCACACAGTATAAAAAGTCAGTATTGAAATATAGGTCAAACAAGATTTATTCTTGCTTTAGCTTTGGATTCCAAAGCGAGAATGCTCAGTGATAATCTCAAATGCTGATGCTATCTGAGTACGCAGAGACCCTTGGAGCTTGTCCCTCCGGCCAGTAAACAGTGTCAACAACTATCTGAGCTACTATTAAGCAAATTACACACTTGAGGTTTGTAAAGAAAAGTAGAGGCTTCTTCTAATTTCCTCTCCTCTATGGTAAGAGGAACACCACTATGAAGAACCAGCTGACTGACTATAAAGTTCATGCAGTTTCTCATCACTGTAACAAAAGAACTAACAAAACTTAGATAAGTAACCGTACTCCATCATTATGTAAAGCTTAGATTTTGCTTAGCTGTGATATCTTACCATTAAAAGCATGTAAAAAAGGAAACAGGACTATGGTAGAAAACTTGAGATCTTATTAAACATGAAAACATGCAAACTGCCGAAGACAGATACTAACAAAAACAGCTACACTGAGTATGTTTCCAAGCAAAAAACCTTTATCAAGGAGAATTCTAATCTCTTTACAAAGTAATGCAACCACAAGTTGCCAAGCATCATGTTCATTTTTGCAGACATAATTTAAAAATGAAAGTGTTTTTCTAGGAAGTCAGGTTAAACCAGGCTTTGATTTTCATCAAAGATTAAAAGACACCATTGTTTTGGGAGGAGAAGATTTTGATATCTTCTGACTGCACTCAGATATCCTAGTATTTTCTTCATATACAAGGAACATGGCTGCAGTCTTCCTCATGCCTGTATCTCATTTCAAGAAAAGACTACTTTGCATGCAGCACACCAAATTCTTTATCTACCCATGACCTGCTCTCAAAAAGCAGCTTCAGACTCCCTATGTTTATATAATGTCTACCCCTACATACAATCACTTGGTGCACAGGAGTAGTTAAAAACACTGGAAGAGTAAAAGTTACAAGGCAAAAGAAATATATTATACACCAACTGCTTTTATTTAATTTCAGAAACCGTTCACAAGATGGTAGAAAAAACTTACAACCACTTCTAATTTAGTCTTTCATTGTTCCCAGTCAGCTCTAAACCCATTATGTGCAAAGCCCATTTACCATGCATCTAGATGATAGATACAGGCTATGAAATTCTTTATTCTACTTGTAGCAGCTTATGCAGGTGCAGCCAAATACCAAGCCTCAGGACAAATTGTACACAAACTTTACAATGTAGAATTTGAATTTAAAATATGAAACTTAAAATCTACACAAAACTGGTAAAAATCAAGCACAGATACGAGGACAAACTTAAAACCCATGTGAAAAGGAGTCTCGTCTTCCTTTCAAGTGCTTTATTCTGCTACACAGTCAAAATGAAGATGTAAGCTTTGTGGTTAGTTTAAATTACACTCTGTAGATACTATAGACCAATTTAAAAGTTACACATACAGCAATAGATGTCCATTGGTTCATCTGGATTACTTATACAATCCAGTTGGATTGTTGAAAACAAGTCAGGCAAAAATTGAAAGAAAATCCTTGTGCAACTTTTTAGACAAATGTTTACTGATGGGCACACTGTACCCCAGGTCCATGATGGCTGCTTTCTTCATCAGAACTATCGTTATAAGCTTCACGTCTCTGGCCACCACCTGAACCACGAGTGGTATCAAATTCCTGAAGATCTACCTCTTCCGTATCACCAATTACATTGGGAAATTCTGGTCTAGCTGGCAGAAGATCTTCAAGTTCCTGCCCCAAAAAAGAAGTACATTCAGTACTGCACCTGCAACTGCTAAATACAGTGACTAGTTTCCTGCAACTTCAAGCCTTCTTCTCACAGCAGGTTCAGTTTATAACTCTTTAAGCTGATGTAAACCATAAAGTGCACACTCATTTAGAAGTATCCCAAGTATTTGTATCGACTGGAAAACGTTACTTAAAGAAAGCTAACAGCTCCACATATCAGTGCCCAAAGTACAATCAGTAAATACACAGCCACACTCTGAAAACTTATCACATGGTAGCAGTTATTGCAAGAAGATTATTCCTCCTGCCCTTAAACATCTGCACTGCTCTTAAAGGCACATTCCAGAAATTTACATTCCAACAGGTACTTTCAAGTTACATGTTCCCTATAAACAATATTAAAAGAATAATGTAATTGTACTTGCATCCAAATTTAAATACTGGAAAGCAAGCATATGGGTACAACACAAGCACTTTGTACACTGTCAAATAAGAATGCTGCATTTATGTTTGAAAGAGTACTTACTGAAAGCTTTTCTGGGCTAATCCAGTTATTTTCAGGAAACTGAACATCAAATTTAATGTAAAGATCCCCCTTCTCAAAAGGATTGCGGTACTGTGGCATTCCTTCACCTCTGACTACACGAACACAACCTGTAATTCAAAGAGAAGCAAGCTGGAAAGAGCTACTTCAGAACAAATCTTACCCTATGCAAGTCTCTCAATTTCTCCAGCCTGGGTTCAGGTAACAGAATAAGAATGGGATTAAGTGTTCAAGAACCACAAAAGCATAGTCAGAGGAGTTCTTATCAGGTCAAACTTACCTGGTTCAATTACTTTTCCAGGAGGATATTTAACCACAATTTGACGTCCATCAAGGTGCTTAAATGTGAACTGAAATCCACACAGTGCTTCAACAAGCCCTATCTTGTGCGTCATATGCAAGTCATTCCCATCCCGCTGGAACACCTACAAATAGAAATAGATGTCTTTTCTAGTACTACAATCATATTTTTGCAAAACTCACTATTTAGTGAATTCTTCTAGCAATTCATTATTACTTATTCTTAAAACTTCTCCATGTCAAAGCTAGCCAACAGCCTTTGTACAAAGTTAATCTGCTTCTGTTAACCCAAATAACATGCTTGGGAAGTTTGCCCTGCATAGAAATTCTATCTAAGGCAAACCACAGTATACACTATGATGCAAGGTTCAAATTAGAAAAAAAGCTCTGTATAGCAGCAGTGCTCTCCTACCCTCAAGATCTTCCACGCAAGAAACCTATAAACAAAACTTAAGGCAGTTTGACACTAATTCCCCCGTCCCAGAGTACAAACACACCTCTTGCTTCTCAACACTTTAAATAGTAGTTGTAGGTATCTGCTTCAGCTTGCTTTATCCATAGAGCAGGGTTTAAATCAACTAGTCTACACCTGTCTTAAGGGATCCTTAAGCCATCCCAGTTAGGATTCTCAAGTAGAGTAAATCTAAGTTTTGTCCACTAGCATAACTCCAAAACATTACTTCTCCCCTGCCTTCTTTCCCACCTTGAGGAAAATTTTAAGCATACTAAAAGCTACACTGAAAGTCAGTCTAGTTTTACTCACTAGGACACAGCTACAGTATTTTTCAGAATGGCTAATACTGTAAAAACAGATGTAGTTCATTAGAAGACAGAGATGGTATCTGCCACCTGGAATTTCAGCTGTCATGCCATCTCAGACTGGTTATATGTTTGTAGACTGTTTCTCCCTTGTCATAGTCAAGATCAACTGTGATTCTGTATCAACCATATTACATATGAAGGAATAGAGGAATGTGTAAGGAGGTATATAAACACTGATTTTGCCAAACAACAATCCTCAACACCAAATTGAGTCACAACAGATTTCCCCACCACCACCACCACTGTTCCATTCAACATTTTTTCAATGCCTAACACCCAAACTATTTCTTTCTTCATCATAGTGATATCTGGGCTTTGTAAACAGAAGCAATCACCTCAATTCTGTCCTAAGGGAGGCTTCAGCACATCCAGTAGTTTAACATAAAGATAAAACCTTCTAATATTTAGTTCAAAAGTGCATCTTATATACTCCAGAACACAATAAGCATAAGATTTAACAAGCCAGTATAAAATAATCCAGTTTTTAACATTTTGTTAAATAAATTAGTAACATCAGCATTCTGTCAGGCATGATATCCGTGTTGTAATTCCAAAACCACAGTAGCAGAGATAGAAAGCACCATCTGGGGATTCTAATAGGGGTTCCCTGCCATCTCACAAGACATTAAAAAGCAACACGCAATGTTTTATGTTAATGTCACAAGTGAAGCAGATACAAGTTAACACTGTGAACAGCTCTTAACTGTCTACATCTAGAAAAGTCACCCTGAGCTTACCTGAGAAATCTATCTTTTATTATCATGAGGAAGCAGCAGAATCTACTGTGCTTGGGCAGCAGACTTGCAAAGGTTTTTTTTGGCTCACATTTAAAAGCAATGTTACTTGCTATATATCTATTAAAAGCTATTTCATTGCCTCTCCTAGAGCTGCAACTGTATCAATTATTTTAAAATGAACAGCCATCTATATCACTTTAATATTAAAAGACTAGGATAAAAGGTATTTAAAATATAAACTCAAAAGTATTACCTCATTTTCCTTTTCTTGGAGTAAGAGAACAATATCTCCTGGTTCCACACCTGGAGCCTGATCTGCTTCTCCACTGAATGTAATTCTCTGCCCATGTTTCATGCCTTTGTCTACATGAACTTCAAGTATTTTTACTTCTTTGATCACCTTCTTCCCTTCACATTTTTTACAGCGGTCTTTTTCATTAATTACTTCACCTAAAGAAACAATTTTCAGTTCAGAGATTTTCAGATAATTGTACTCAATTCTGAAGAAAAAATGATTTTGAAGTAGACTGAAGAATACATGCAAGCAAACCAGTTATTTAGATGTTCCTTTATGCATTCCTTGCAAGAGGAAAGCCAGACTTAGTCTACTGTAGCTGGAAGAAGGGAAAGAAAAAACAGAATCCAAAAGATGCACACAAGCTTCTAAGCTGTCCTAACAAGGATTTTGAGAAGCCAGAGCGCATTAGAGCAAAACAAAAGTTTATCCCTGGCTTCTATTGTTCTTTAAGACTGAATTTGACTCCAATACTCTTACCACTCAACCCAAAAAGAAGTAAGACTCCTCCAAAAAAGCCTGCTTTTCCATTCTTTGTTATGCTGAAGGGTAACAGCTATTAGTCAAAGGGGTGAAGCTATAAACCAAACTAAAGTGTCTCCCTTCCCTTAAAAATTAGAATACGAATTTCAGACTACTGAATTTAGGAAGCTTAGTTCCACTTCTGCTAACAACAGTGAAAAAAGGACTGTTTATTGAGAGCCACATTCTGCAGTACACCAGCACAATAACAGAAGAATAAAGTACCACATATACATGCTGCCAGTAGAACAAGTCTTGCATACAAAATGGGATAAGATAGCAGGTGAAATCACAGCTTCATGCAATAGCAGTATGAATATTCTCCTATAGAAACAACCCAACATTTCCTGGCACATAAAGGATTTCACTCAAACTGAATAGTTTTTCCCATTGCCTTTAGCAAGGCACCTTTCTTTAGCAAGGTGCCTTTAGAAAGACAATTACCCTTTCCAGCAAACTGCAAGATTATTATCCAAAATGACTTAAATTGTCTGTTCTATTTGATCTTTACTTTTCAAGTAATCTATTGCCTTTGTCCAGAACAACCAAAATATACTAGGCTAAATGCACTGTACAATTCCACTCCTGCCTTAAGTGCGGCCAGCAGAAGCACTTGGTTTAAGACATTAAACTTGTCGGCTTACACAATTTTTCCGTGAAACAAAGCATAATGTCATGATGTAGCTGAAACTGCATATTTAAACTGTGAAAACGAGATATTCAAAGACAACGTTATTTGTGAAATGTTTGACTGGTCAAAAAATACAACTTTTTATAACTTCCAGGTACTGTCAAGAGTAGAATCATCCACAAAGTGACATGTTACTATGCTGCAAATTGCAAAAAAGTCCAGCAAGGAAACATCTGAAGAGCAAGGGCTGAACTTTTCCCTAAATATAATCAGTTCAGCAAAAGACACCTTCTTGGTATATGGAAGTTAAAATTCAACTTTAGTTTAGGTTATAGCTAGAAATCTATAGACCTGCTCTTAGATATTAGAAGGCTGCAAAAATACAAAGAGCTCTCAGAAAACAAAATCCTGGCTTTTACTTTAACGGACAAGTAATAGCAACGAGTAATATTCATGTCTAAATGTTTCCAAAGAACAATCCCTACTGTTTAAGCTTCCAGGCTTTCTTTCAATACATTAAACATCGTAAATTTTGCCGCTGTTCTGAGCAACGTGATTTCTCCATGTTCAGACCAGATTAAGACCCAACTGACTAGCTGGAATCAGAACTCTCCCTGGATAAGATGCAATTCACTATATGACAGAACCTATGTAGCAGTTCCTCCTTGAGATTAAAGATAAATATTTAGGTCCAACCGAATGCATGTAGGAGTACAGCATAACTAGCCTACCTTCTCCATTGCAGTCAGAGCATACAGATTGCATCTGCTGAACCATTCCAGGAGCCAGCTGTCTGATCATGATACGTACACCTCTACCCCGGCAAGCACTACATTTCTGAACAGCTCCAGACTTTCCACCCTGCCTAGAATAGAAAGCACCAGTTGCACAAAAACCAAGTTTTTCAGAAACATGTGACAAAAAGACATCAACAGTAGTAGGACACGCCTAATTGCACGACCATTTTATTTAGGCTTCTCCTCCTTCCCTCTCCCCCCTCCCCCCGCCTTAACACTACTAACAAAGCACTTAAGTAGTTCCAGTTCCATTAATGGTATCGTTCAAGTTGAAAGATTTTCTAGTCTGAGAACAGGCTCCAGTGAGTCAAACACTAACAAAAATCTGACATGTGAGATGCTTCATTTCACTATACATCGACAAAGCATCCAGAGAACTCAAAAAATATAAGCAAACTTACCCATTACATGCACTACAAAGGACATTCTTGCTAAGTTGTAGTTTAGTTGTCTTTCCATTATACAAATCTTCTAAAGAGACTCTACAAAATAAAGCATTTTCTCCTGGGTTATCATTTAACAACTTACTTTCCCCATGTAATTAAGATACTTCCCAAGGACAAACTATATAAAAAAAGCAAAAAACAGTGATCTTCATAAAAAACTAAAATAATCTGCTATTAGAAGACAACTTTAAAGCAGCCTTTTAGGTTTCACAAAGAGTCACTAAAAATATTCCCTCTATATGAACGCGTAGATATAACCCTCAACATAATTTCATGTAAAAGCTTTAGATTTAATCAGCAAAAAACAGATAGGACTGGCTGTGTTTCTTAATAGGAAACGAGCTGATCTAGCATTTTAGGTTTTATTACACAGTGCATCTGATTTTTCAGTTCTGTCAGACAGGTGAGAAACAAACCTCTTTCTAGACTATCCCAACAATATTGATAGCATACATACGTAAGAATACATACTGAACATTTAAATTTAACAGTCTTGGGCTTTCCACTGAAAAAAACTCAAGACAGTATTTTTTTTGCCATGTCCCCAAGGCCACTCACTTTATTCTCTACATTTGTTTATGTTTCAATTTTTTAGAAGCCTTTGAATACACTACTGAACTCCAGTAACTTTCATATATTAATAGAAGTTTCTAAACCCATTTTGTGTATAAAAGGCTTTATAAGTTAGTGGATAGAAATTTTAACATAGTGTATTTTGAGCTAGAAAATGTTGCCTGGCATCAGTGTTTACAAATAATTACAAAGACACAAAGCTAATTAATAATACAGTATGCAGTACTAGCTACTAAACTAAGTGAGCATGAAAACAAACAGATTTTGCTAAGCAAAGTTAGGCTACACCTTTCCTGTGGTTGGCAAACTTGTAAAGAACTTAGAAAGGAGATGCTCAGCAGACAAAAAACCAGCCATAATTGCAAGTGGAGACTTACAAAACATTAGATCTAATGTTCAAGCAGTTTGTTTGAAGGAAAAAAAAAAAAAAGAAAGAACGAACACCACTTTTCTACTAATTATGCAGTTTGCACTTACTTCCAGCTGATACTAAGCTACAAATACAAATCAACTAAAGAAGTTTTTCCAGAGCTTTAATACCTCTGCTTTCTTAATCCATCTAATGAGTAAATACTTAGTTTTTGGATGCATTTCACATTAAAACTTCCAAACATAACTAAGCAGTAAAATTAAGGAAAACGATGTTGACAAACCAAGTTTTTTAGGCTATTAACCACGTAAGCAAAGTATTAGGTAAATCTGTAATTGTGAAAAGTAACTCAAGCTAAGTGCTGTCTGGGCTATTTGTGACACACAGATCTGAAGAGTAGGTGCAAACTGCAGAATTTCTCAACTGAGGAGTGTACCAAGAATATATAGTAAGTCAGTCAAGTACTACTGATCAGCAAAGCTAGAAAGTGAACATAAATTACAGTATTAAGATACTCACTTGAGTGGATGCATCATATCTTCTCCTCTTCTTCTACCATTGCGACTTCTACTCTGACCACCCATGAAATTGAACAATCCACCACCAAAGATGTGGGAGAAAATATCGTCCATTCCACTGCTTCCACCACTACCTTCTCGAAGGCCCTGTTCTCCATATCTATCATACAACTCACGTTTCTCTGGATTTGACAATACTTCATAGGCAAAGCTTATTTCTTTGAACTAGAAGAGGGATAGAGTCAAAAAAGCCCATGATAATTTAGAACTTCAAGGGAACATTATGTTACTGTTTCTTGCCCAACATCAACACTTGATTAAGAAGGTATACAACAGTTTTCCACCCCCATTCATAAATACGCAAGACTTAAAAGCAGACTTGGCCTTAGTTGTGTTACCTCATTAAAAAAAACAAAAAAAAAMCAAAAAAACCCACATTATTGCACATATCCCACTGACTTGCTCTTCACTGTGCCTAGCACAAGGCTGTTTTCCTTCCCTCCAAGGCCCCATTTGAAGAAAATTAAGTACACAATACTGCAGTAGCCAACAGGTAAAAAGAAATGTTGCACACTAATGGCAAAGACTGCAAGACTTGTTAGCCCTTAAAGCAGCTAAACAACTGGGCATCTTACGAAAAAGCACATTAACATGTTTGTCTACAAAACAAATTGGTATCATTTCATAGCCATGTTAATCCACTTCTCATCAACCATTAGAATTTCAGTTCTGTTAAGGAGACTCAGCTGAACTGAAAGGCCCAACAACCAGCAATTTTTGTTGCTATTAACACAATATATCTATTTCAGCCTTCCCACATGAGCAATTTGTTTTATGTTGTAGCAGTTTCAGTGTCTGCTTCACCCTCAAGAACCTCTGTACCTACATACTTTACATGCTAGCATACTTCTTAGAAAGATCTGGAAAACTAATTCTTTGTGGTTTTCAAACACCTATGTAAATGTCAGTTGACATCACCTTGGCAGATGAAGAGAGGCAATCTTCCCCTCAGCATTACTTTCTCAACCTGTCTGTCTCAGCACACTGCTTCATTTTGTCATGAGGTAAGTTGGGAGGTTTTGAGATTGGGAAGAGGTAGACAAGGCAGAGTTCCATCTCACACTTCTTACTATTTCTGAACAACCTGAAACAGCACGGACCCAACACCTGTATGCGGTCCCTTACATGTTATTGTAATAGCAAATTTTAAAAGTTTTTTTAAAAAAAAGATGGCTTACTTTGTCCCCTGCATTTGGATTCTTATCAGGATGGTATTCCTTGGCCAGCTTTCTGTATGCCTAGTTGAAAGAAGTACAGAATTAGTTTCAATTTTGATTAATCTGTCCTTTTTTGGGAAACTCAGTGTAGTGTCTTCTTTCTAGTAAGAAAATCCTAATAAAGCAAAGTGAGAAAATGGGCGTTTTGAAATCACTCATACATCCAAGTTATACATAAAAATATCTGATTCTACTGTATGCACAATTTACATACTCTTGGATTTAAACACAACTATACCACACAATAGCTAGAATTAATCTTTCTGCTTACCTCCATTAACTTAGGTAAAAAATTACATTGGAATATACACTATTTCATTAAAATTACTTACTCTATGTAAACCACTCAAAACCTATAATATAACGATCTAAGTTTCAACCCATTTGTGCCTCACCTCAATTTCAGCAATATATTAACAACAAAATGGCTGCCATAGCTTCTCATTCAACCCTGTCAGTCAACCCCCACAAATAATCAGTTTATTCTTCCTTATCTATCAATAAAGGAAAAATTAATTTTACTCTAAACTAAGTACATGTGTTACACATGCAGAAATACACAGACCGGTGCATCTGATGCAATTCCATTGTTCTAAAGTAGCAGAAGGAATAAATACAGCCAAGTCTCCAAAGAGAATTTTCAGGATTTTTTTTTAACTAGTACTTTGTGACTCATAGTACCATTCCCCCCCCCCCCAGCAGTACTTCACCTGTTCTGCTTCTAATTTGGAGGATCAAAGCAAACATAGCTGAAGAAATTTTTTATGTTAGTTATGATGGACAGTCAAAAGCTTTTTCCTACAGAGAGTTTTTGAGGGTCAAATGCTAAACTCTTCCCCCACACTTCACTCCATCCCAGCATCCCCCAACAACCACCAGGGGACAGATATTAATAAGTTAATCACATAACATAAATAGTCTTGATTTTTGTACTGTACACACCAAAAAAATGTTAGCTACAACAAACTACAAATGTGACTGCAAACAACTGAAACATTCCAGTTCTTACAGTGGATTTTTAAATAGCTCTTTTCCTGCACAATTGAGCATTTAAACTAGCTCTTTAAAACCACAGCTTTAAGAGAACTTTACAAAAAGGGCTTTATAGAGATCACAACTTTCTATTGTGTGCTGGAACAGGTAAAATTACTTTCTTGTATTTTGGTTGTTTACTCCTCTATACTGATGTATCTTGAAATACCCAGCACTTGTGCATGGAGTCAAGGAAAAAAAAAGTCAATGATAAAGAGCAACTAACGAAACAAAAATAGAACATTGATATTATAAGTCCAATATTCTAAAATACCCCCAAAAGAGTGAAGAACAAAATCAGGTCTTACTATCAGTAACAACACATAACTTTACATAAGCATATGTACTCTGTAATAAAAAATGATTTTCCTTGCATATTTTAAGGCACCTAACCAAGAGGGGGAAAAAAAAAAAGAAAACCTATTCTTATAACATTACCTAATCAGGTACAAGGAAGTTTGCATAGTGATCTTTAAAAAGAGAGACAGCTCATGTCTTTGTTTAGCAGCACAACAGTTTAGAGCAATCCTTAACACTGCCCATGGCCTAACAGCAAGTTACCATTATTAGTTAGATCCAGAATCAAGATCTATATTGGCACTGTACTGTTACTACTATTATCTTCTACTTATTTTGTTTTCTCTTTTCTATACTTTTGTATAGATTAAAGTACCAGATTAAGACATTAAGCCATCATCCAAATGATTTCTCAGTGACAATATGATACAGATGAACTTCTCTCACTGCTGCAGGTAGTTGGAAACTTTGCTATTGCAATACCTTAAACTTAACCTTGGTATGTAAGTAATACTGAGCATCACAGGTTATTTCAGTGGAAGACAACAACTGCTGCCATTTCTTCATTCTTGCAGGAGATATTTTTAACAGACTTCAGTTAAAAAAAAAAAACTACTTGATTGTGTTCAATACACAGAACTATCTTCTTACTGCATGCTTACCACCTCTAACACTATTTCAACACTGCGATTGCCTATCCCCGCACAAATTAGGCTACCACATGCATGATGGGTAAAACACAGTTGTTGGTAGCAGCACCACCCATCAGCAGAAGCAGGTCACTGCTAGTAAACTACCTAGTTAACCACCATTTACAAGTAAAAAAGGATAACAAGGTCCTTTTAGAAAACATGGTTCATACGTTAGAGAATTAAATGAAACGGAGATAATAAATTGTTACACTGACGACGAGGCTCCAAGTTTTTACCTCGTTTCTTTGTCTTACCTCGATGCTTTCAGCCTAAAAGGAATCAAATAAATGAGCAAAATAAAACCTTAACAAGGCTTACAAGTGGCTCAGACAATGGTCCCAGTCAAAATCCACTAGTTCCTCACCAGGATTTTCCGCCCGAAAAGCCTTCCGTCACCTGCAAATATGGCTCGGGGGCGGCGAAGGGACACGGGGCTGCGGGGGCGAGAGGCACGGAGCGCC
>NW_020447196.1:1096818-1136326 GCF_003343035.1 Apteryx rowi | reverse complement strand
CCGGCGCGGCGCGGCAGGGGGCGCCCGCGCGGCGGGGGGAGGGGGGCTCGCGCCGTAACCGCCGGCCGTAACCGCCGCTCGGCCGCTGAGGCGGGGGGCGCGCGACAAAGGAGACGCGGCGCCTCCCGCCCGCAGAGTGGGGGCCGCCCCCGTCTTTGCGTTTGACCCGGCGCCGCCGAGAGAGAAACGAGTGTTTTAAACCAGAGCGATATTCCCAGCTTTGCCCCGTGTCACGTTGAAGGCTGAGACTGCAGTGCTCATGTGCCTCCTTCCCTGGAGTCGCCCGCCTGGTGTCGTTCCCTGCTGTTGGAATACGTCCCTGAAGTTTATGGGGCAAGGGGTGCTGGTGGGCCAACCCGACCCCTAACCTCAGGAGCTGGTACATTTTTCTTCAGGAACACATTGCTAAGGCTTTAGTAGTTATAAATAGTGTTGTTACCCATCTGCTGCTTTATTTGTTTTGCTCTGCTTCTGCAATCTTAAAGCACCAGGCCTATCCTAACTCATTGGAGCAAAGCATACGTGAATTGCACAGAGGAGCTGAGGCCCTAACTAGGCGCAGCTTTCAGCCCGCTAATAAAAACTTGGTTGTGTTTAATTAGAGGTTTGCCTCTCGCAGCCCTGTGAGGAGAGCAGCTCCTCAGGTGCAGCCTCTCTGCGTCTGCCCCAGGTAGCCAGCGGAAGGCTCTAGAACCCATGGCAGGTGGAGCCTCTGCAATGGTGAGGGCCAAAAGTGCCTTGCTGGCTCCAGAGTTTGCTGGGAGAGGGTGCTGCCAAGGAGGAGGTGGAGGTGAGTGAGGCATGGGGAGAGTGTGGTGGGTGTGGGTTAGTGACCCAGCCTGGGAGAGGGAGCAGAAAAGGTACTTGGAAGTGGTTCATGGACCTGAGGTGTAGAAATCTGAAGAGGCTCCTTGCTCTAGGGGAGCTGATCTGAATGCTTCTTTCCTCATGGTCTGAAGGAAGGCTGGTAGGAGTGGCTCTAGTCCCTCGCCACAGCTTGTATTGGGAAATGCAGTCTGCTGGTGGCTTCTCAGTTCCTTCCCCAGCTGGAGTTTAGAGAGCCCTAAATTCCATTACTGTTTTATTCAGTCTGGTAATATCTGCCTCTGGTATTGCAGGTGTGTCAACAGTCAGGAACTTCAAAGGGAAACAAAGACTATCTTTGGAGGGAGAAAAAAGTGGCAGTAAGAGAAAAGCTATTGAGAAGACAGTCTCACAGACTGTATTTATTACTTGGGGTCATAGGCACGCAGAAAGAAAGGAAAAAACTTGAGAAGTGTGTCTCTAATGTTTTTTGGAGGCTGTACTGCCTTCAGTAACTGTGTGGTTTAACATTTGTGGTACTGTTTCATTTAGCTGTGTCTTGCACTATTTGAATCTATCTTTTATTTTGGTGAGGCTGAATTCAGACTTGCTAGCTGCTCTAAGAGCTGTCTGGCATGCCTACCTGGCTTGTTTGCATTGTGTTGCCTTATAGATTGATGTACTGCAAGAGAAGACTTTCTGTCACACAGGATTTTCTTATTAGTGGGGCAATCAAGGTGGTTTGTCTGGTGTGAAGGTGTGGGGAAGGACTTCCTTGCCCTATAAATCAGACTTACAATCTTAGAAGTTAAACAGAATCAGCAGGAATGGTATCAGCAGCATTTGAAATACCATAGGATGCTATTCATCTGTGTTTTTTTGCATTTTAAAAATATCTAGAGATTGGAGAAGGTGAGCTAGCTCAAACCAATGGGGTGCCAGTCATATCTATGCCTGCAGGGATAAAGTTACCCAAGTATATGATTTGGCCCAGACTTACTTGTCCTGTGAGCTGAGTGACTCGCTTGCAACTTGAGCTGGAACATAAGCCAACAGATAGATGGATAGTGGGAATGGTAGGCGAATTTAGTGTATCAGCTTGAGCCCAAGCTAATGTGGCAGTTTAGAAACAGTCTTTGTATATCTCTTCTCCTTTGCTCAAAYGTCCTTGTTACTTGGTCCCATTTTATGTGTAACATTACTTATTCTATGTAGTTGCATTTGGACTACATAGCATGTTTATATTTGGTAATGAGAAAACCCCTCAGGGATGAACCTTTAGATTTTATTTTGAAGTGGAACTAAAGAATCAGGAGCTTGGATGATTACCTTTTTGTTAAATATAAGTACAGATGAATAGTCAGGTAGAGAATTTCCTTCTCCCACATACCCCTTTAGCATCTGTTCCTGAGTTATATTGACATGACATGTTAAGCACACAAGTGATGTGTTGTGCTCACTCTTTTTTTTTTTTTTTTTTTTGATTTGGTTTGTGTGTCTTTTTCCATTCCTGTATTAGTTTCCTCCTTCCTGTAAAAACTTCTTCGTTTAATTTCTAATGGTATTTATATTCACACAATACAATCAAAAGCTAGTATGTTAAAACTGCAGCAGTTGCTATATGAAGGTTTTTTTTTTTTTTTTTTTTTTGATAGACTGCACAACTGTCAGGTCTTCAAGGTATTGTTTTGGCCTTACATAAGCTGCAGCTAGCTAGTCCCTTGCTGTCCAGGGGAAGCATCCTGCCTGCCATTCTCCTGACCACAGAAACAGGCTCAAGCCTTATGATATGGTGAGAACAACAGTCTTGGTTTGTTGTCCTGCTCCAGCTGCAGTGATCAAACCTAGGGCTGCTTGACAAGTACTCCCAGGTAGCACTGATCATATACCTGGTATACCTTATTCCTTTTCCCCTTTCCTGGCCCTCCTTTTTGCTGTCCTTGTACTTCCATTTCTCCAGCCCAGTCTCCTCCCAAATAAACATCCCACCCCTAATTACTTTTTTCCCATTGGTCCCAGTTTTGCTATATCCAGACCTAAATTTGGTATTTCAGATATCATTAACTAGACAATCTCAGCCTTATGTGGCATTACTGATACGGTTTCCTTGGTGCTGTTGGCCTTGTGTGACCTTATTCCCTAAAAGGTCCCTTGTAGTCCCCTTCAATTATCTGTGACATTTGTCCATTTCTACTGTAACTCCCCCTTAACCATCTGTGAGATCCAGCCATCCTCACAGCACTGTTTGTAACTTCTATCAGCATCTTACACTGTTGTTTGTCATTTCCAGAGATTTCTCGTGTCATATACAGTAGTTTTCCGCACCTTGTTCAGTTAGCTGAATGTCAGGCCAATGCCCAGTTTGTGATCCTGTCATTTGCCTGCAATCGTAACAGGGCATAGCTAAATAACTGATAGAAAATTTATCAAAATAATATATACTTTTAACTGAGCTTTTCTTTTTTGTTTTTATAAATATTTAAGTGCTATAAATTTTTTTCATTACAAAGTGGAAGTGCACATCAGCAAATAGGGGAACATCAGCAGTTAATATTGTAGCAAGCTCATAAGGCTGGTTACTGTATCAAATCTGTTGTTGGGGAGAGATTGTTAGAGGGATTTTCCTTCCAAGTTAGCAGGAAGAAGGGCTTATGGTGTTCCACATTTTTAAAAGCAAAGTTGTTCAGGCAGTTGGGTTCCACTGTGTTTTTCTATCTGAAGGGTACATGACAAATCTTTCTTGCCAATAGAGTGTCATGGGTACTATTTGGATTTTCAGACGATCTTGGTTTTTTGTAACTCAAGGAGTCTTTCCTACTGTAAATCTTTTTGCCTGCATGCAGACACTGCTGTCAAACATCACAGAGCTCCCAACAGAAGTTGTGTTAGCAACATGGGAAAAGGGCTGCTTTGAATTTCCTGCTAATTGTTCCTCACAGAAATCTCTTTCAACAGAGTTTTCAGGGCTATGTATAGGTTGTCTTTCTGAGGATTGGGGGAGAGGGGAAGTCAGAAAATCTTCAAAGAAAATTCAGCAACTTTAACTCTTTTTTTCTTCCCAATAAGCTCTCAGTCGGCCAGCTGCCTCTGTGCTCCAGAGAAAGGTTACTTGAAAGTTTCAAAGCTACAGTTTGTCATACAGTTTCTGAGCTAAAGTTATGAAGTGCTGAGTTGGATTACCAAGCTCAGTTTGTTACAGTCCTTTAGGAAGATGAAAAGCCTTTTTTCTAAGCTCTGGAGAAAGCTCAGATGGATTGTTATTGTATTCTGTAGTAAGAGCTGGTTGAATACAGCAGAATATATATGTGCGTGCACATGCACAGACACAGGTTTCCTTCTCTCCTCTCCATTTGAGTAGCTGTTATTTGCAACCCAGATCATTAATATATTTGTAACCATTGTACTAAGCAAGTTCTTCATACAAATGCAAATGTGCTGTTTATTTTTACCTATTTCTTAACACTAGATAAGCATTTAATGTGCTAAAATTCCAGCTTATTATTCTAAGCATAATTTTTATTATTTGACGGTTTCATTATCTTTTCTATATATATGTATTTTTTTGCCTGATGTTTCTCATCATGTGCTAAACCTGTATGCTTTGGGGGGGGGGATTTTTATGGTATGCAGAGCTTATTGCAATAGGGACCTGATACAAATAGGGTATATAAGTGTCAGTAGTAAGCAAAGGTGTTGTGAAGATTAGTTTGGATAAGGAGTCAAAGCATTTACTTTGAAACAAAGAAATACTTGTTTTGAAACCTTTTTTATTACCTTGTAAATAGATTCATTAAACACTTTTGAATGTTTGTGGGTAGTTTTCAGTTGGAAAATAAATTATTTTTAAGGCTTAGGTTATCCAATGAGAGAAATACCACATAGTTAACCGGCAAAGGGAGCAAAGTGTGAATACTTACAGAAATTGATTCCCAACTGAAGCATGCACTTATCAAATTTTTTGTTTAAAAAAAAAAATCAGTTTCAAATTTGTCATTTGTAAAACGTGTGACTTGCTCAAAGGCAGTCATGGAGGAAAAGTGAAAGCCACCCCTGTTGCAATCTCTCTTTATTATTCTTTGAATTCCTGAACAAGGCTCTGCTTCCTTCTTGTTCTAATGTAAAGATCTCTCAGTGTTACTGGGAACTGGACTAGGCAAAAAGTTTTTAATGAGATTGCCTTTGGAAAATAATGTTTCAGTTTATTAAGGTGTATAGTGTGTGTAACGACTGAGGTGCTAGAAAGATCCTTGACATGGTGAAAAATGGTCTTGACAGATATTGTTTTTAATTATCATTTTTTGTGATACAAGTGAGTTACACTTGTGTTCAGTTCTTTATATAAGGATTTTGTCTTTTTTTTTTCTAGCCTGCAGCAAATCCTGAAGTATTCCATACAAAATGAGCATTTGAGCTGTAAGTATCTGATCTTCTAATTTTACTAACTATTTCAATTTACTTGCGGTTTGAGAACTCTGTGTGTGTTACTCAAGAGGCCTGCTGGTCATGTAGATTTTTGCATTTTAATTCTGTGTAGAGTGGGAACTAAAGGCAATCTTAAGAAGAGGGTTACATTTTGTAAAGTGCATGCAAAACCACAGTTGCAGTATATCAAGGCAGATTTGCACGGGTGTCATTTTAATACAGGCATACCTCAGAGATATTGTGGGTTTGGTTCCAGACCACAGTAAAGCAAATATTGCAATAAAGAGAGTCACATGAATTTTTTGGTTTCCCAGTGCATATGAAAGTTATGTTTATACTATACTGTAGTCTATTAAGTGTGCAATAGCATTATGTCTAAAAAAATGTACATACCTTAATTTAAAAATACTTTATTGCTAAAAACTGCTAACCATCATCTGAGCTTCAGCGAGTTGTAATCTTTTTGCTGATGTCTTGCCTCAATGCTGATGGCTGCTGACTGATCAGGGTGGTGGTTGCTGAAGGTTGGGGTGGCTGCAGCAATTTCTTAAAATAAGACAGCAATGAAGTTTGCTGCAATTGACTCTTCCTTTCACGAAGGATTTCTCTGTAGCATGCGATGATGTTTGATAGCATTTTACCCACAATAGAACATCTTTCAAAATTGAAGTCAATCCTCTCAAACCCTGCTGCTGCTTTATCAACTAAGTTTATGTAATATTCCAAATCTTTTGTTGTCATTTCAACAATGTTCACATCATCTTCACCAGGAGTAGATTCCATCTCAAGAAACCACTTTTTCTTCATCCATAAGAAGCAACTCCTCATCTGCTAAAGTTTTATCATGAGATTGCAGCAATTCAGTCACAACTTCAGGCTCCACTTCTAATTCTAGTTCTCTTGCTATTTCCACCACATCTGCAGTTACTTCCTCCACTGAAGTCTTGAACCCCTCAAAGTCATCCATGATGGTTGGAATCAACTTCCTCCAATCTCCTGTTAATGTTGATATTTTGACCTCCTCCCATGAATCATGAATGTTCTTAATGGCATCTAGAATGGTGAATCCTTTCCAGAAGGTTTTCAATTTACTTTGCCCGGATCCATCAGAGGAATCGCTATCTATGGCAGTTATAGCCTTACAAAATGTATTTCTTAAATAATAAGACTTGAAATTAGAAATTACATTCTGCAGCCCATGGATCAAGGAGTATGTTGTGTTAGCAGCCATGAAAACAACATTAATCTTGTTGTACATCTCCATCAGAGCTCTTGGGTGACCAGGTGCATTGTCAATGAGCAATAATATTTTGAAAGGAATCTTTTCTTCTGAGCATTAGGTCTCAACAGTGGTCTTAAAATATTCAGTAACCATGTTGTAAACAGATGTGCTGTCATCTGGGCTTTGTTGTTCCATTTATAGACCACAGACAGAGTAGATTTAGGATAATTCTTAAGGGCGCTAGGATTGTCAGAATGGTAAATGAGCATTGGCTTCAACTTAGTCACTGGCTGCATTAACCCCTGACAAGAGAGTCAGCCTGTCCTTCAAAGCTTTGAAGCCAGACATTGACTTCTCTCTAGCTATGAAAGTCCTAGATGGCATCTTCTTCCAATATAAGGTAGTTCTGTCTACATTGAAAATCTGTTATTTAGTATAGCCATCTTCATCAATTGTCTTAGCTAGATCTGCTGGATAACTTGCTGCAGCTTCTACAACAGCGCTTGCTGCTTCACCTTGCGCTTTTATGTTATGGTGACGGCTTCTCTCCTTAAACCTCCTGAACCAGCCTCTGCTAGCTTCCAACTTTTCTTCTGCAGCATCCGCACCTCTCTCAGCCTTCATAGAATTGAAGAGAGTTAGGGCCTTGCTTTGGCTTAAAGGAATGTTGTGGCTGGTTTGATCTTCAATCCAGACAACTAAAACTTTCTCCGTGTCAGCAATAAAGCTGTTTTGCTTTCTTGTCATTGGTGTGTTCACTGGAGTAGCACTTTGAATTTCCTTCAAGAACTTTTCCTTTGCATTCACAACTTGGCTGTTTGGCGCAAGAGGCCTCGTTTTTGACATGCCTTCCTCGCTAAGCTGAATCATTTCTAGCTTTTGATTTAAAGTGAGAGAGGTGCGACTCTTCCTTTCACTTGAACACTTAGAGGCCATTGTAGGGTTATTAACTGGCCTAATTTCAATATTGTTGTGTCTCAGGGAATAGGGAGGCCCGAGGAGAGGGAAAGAGATGAGGGAATGGCCGGTCAGTGGAGCAGTCAGAACACACACAACACGTGGATTAAGTTCATTGCCTTATATGGGTGCAGTTCGTGGTGCCCCAAAACAATTACAATAGTAACATTAAAGATCACTGATCACAGATCACCATAACAGATATATTAATAATGAAAAAGTTTGAAATATTGTGAGAGTTACCAAATGTGACACAAAGACACAAAGTGAGCACATGCTGTTGGAAAAATGGCGCTGATAGACTTGCTTGACACAGGGTTGCCGCAAACCTTCAATTTGCGTGTTGTTTTTTTTTTGGCAATATCTGTGAAGCACAATAAAACGAACTGCCTGTACTCAAAATGTGGATGCAACTAAGAACCTCGGTTATTCTTGAACTGTATACTTTTAACAATCTGTCCTATTAGGTCCTGTTTTCTGTAATATGTGCAAGCATTCTCCCTGAAGAAAAATATGCTCTTATTTATTACTTTGGTGGTTTGTTGTATCTATTCTTTAATCTAATTGAAGGCATGCTGTGAACAAACAGCTTCATTTCAAAGCAGCCTAACAAGGATATTCTCCTGTCAGATAAATATGAAGCTATTGTTACAGTATCCCTGTATCTACTTAAATTTTTCCTAAAGTATGTTGCAACTATTTTAAGATGCACTAGGCCCTCTAAATATAGAATTTATGAGAAGGTRATGACTGTGGAGTGAAACATGGTAGCTAGGTAGTGCTAAGCAGACTGTACAAAGTTTAGACAAGGATGAGAGAAAATGTTGGAGAAGGTAACAGGGGGACAAACAGCAGTTGTTTAATGTTTATTCAGCAAAGAAGACAGGCTTCTGAGAGTCGTACTTCTGAAAGACCCCTGAGCAGTCTTATGGGATTTAGTTCTGTTCAGATGTAGCTAAACTACAGATGAGTAAGGCCTAGCTTTTCAGCCACAGAATTTGGCTAGTGCGCAGTGACTTTCTTTATAATGCCAGATCTATGTTACACTAGTATGGGGTGTTTGAGGGAAAGTGAGTGGGTGCGTGCGTGTGTGGGTACACTGAAGAGGAAATAAGGTAGGTGGGTGTAGGAGGCCAAGGAGAAAGGGAATTGGGGGAAGAAGAAATATACAGTCATGAGAATTCTATAGTAAAAACAATAAGGCTTCTTCAGGTAATAAACTGCTTCCGAACATGTACAAGAGTGTATACTCCTTTAGAAGAAATGATGCAATAGAATTGTAGATAACTAGCTCTTTATAATATTTTGAGGTTAGGACGTATATATAATGCAATGAAAGAAACTGCTTTCTTGATCCTTTTCTCCTTCCATAGAAGAAGACATAGCTGTTCATCAATCTAACAATAATCTATTGGTTGTGGCTGTTTTAAGAAGCCAGTCCTGCTTTTGACAGAATCTTGTCCTTGGACAAGGTACACACATTTCCAAAAACTGTTACAGAATTCCAGTTTGAGGATGGCTTGTGACTGACCATTTCCTCTATGCTTTGGGCTTATGTTTGTAATTAATCTTACTACAATGAAGAGTCAAAGTATTGCTAGAATTATAGTCAGTGCTTAGGACATGCTTAGAGAATTTATTTAGAAGCTGATGTCCAACAGCTTCTTTATATATATTTTCCATTGCATGTGCACTCTTCAGTTATGTCTTGGATAAAATAGTTAACAAGAAATAATTCATTTCAGTTATTTCCATCAGTGCAAGACTGCAAAACAAATAAGAGATGAATGCTTCAGCTTAAACTATGAGAGCATCTGTTTCCTTTTTTCCTTTGTATAGACAACATGTTGATGTCTAGAGTTGCATGTTATTTTGGAGTGATGTCATTCGATAAGTCTTATGTATGCTCTATTTTTTTTTTGTTTAGATAAATGCAGAGAATAGTCATATTTGAAGTTTTCTAGGATGAAACAGTTTTATAAGCTGGGGCAGTACTTCTTGGCCAAAGAGTGTGATTTCCAATCAGTGTACTGAAGAGCAAGTCTAAGCTCCTGTATAGATTTATTTTTTTGCATTTGCTTAACCATCCACCTCTATCTGTGATATTATTTGTTTTAATCCTAAAGGTTACTTTATAACTTTAGCTTCAGTCTTGTTCCAGTTGAAGTTAATCTCAGTTTTATTGTAGATTTCAACAGGAGTAGGAGGCTGGACTTTAACAAATGTCTGTCTAAACTTTGCCAAATTGAAACATATTTGAATAACAAACTAAAGTGAGAATAGATATTTTTTTTAGCTACCACTCTAATAATGTGAGCAGAGTAATCTGTTTTGGAATAATCTGGAAACATTAGATGTCTACCTTTCAGCTACTAACAAACTCTACAGCCTTTGGGAACAATATGTATCTTTGCGAGGAGAAATATTAGACTTTTTTTGCAGATCCTCTCTAGTATTAAAAGTTGCTTGTTCATGCATCTATTATCTTTGTTTTCTGGAAAAATGTGTTAACTTTGCATAGCCTTTCACTTGAATAATGACTCATTTTTGACCTCTTAGAAGAGGTTTGGGGAGGAGAAAGGTGAGCAAATAATCTCTTCCTGTGTTATTTAATGACCTTTTTTATAGTTCTAAAGGGGAAGAAAGGCCTGAATAGAAAATAAATGATTTGTGTTTGCAGGAAACAATAACAATATATAGGTTTCCAGACTTAGAGTCTTCAGAGATGGCTCTGATGGTTTGGTCAGATAGTTCTTGCAGAAGACTGAGAAATTTAAGATCATCAAATAGAACTTTCCACGAAGTGAAGGCTGGTTTCCCTTGTTCTCACCTAAGACTGTTTGCAGTTTTAAGCTGTAGCTCTTGGAAACTTGTCCTGATCATGTGTTTTGGTTAGTGCTGTAACAGTTAAAGCATAATAGTGATCCCTTTCATGAGATACTGTGATGTCTCCAGCTGCAGTGTAAATTGCAAATGCCACAGGAAAAGTGGTTGAAAAGGAGACAAAAGGGGAAGGCCAAGTTTTGGCTTTTATGTGTGTGCACAAACTTTTTTTTCTATCTTTTAAACATCATTTTAAGTCATCTATATTATACTGGACCTGCAGCCTGGCACATAGCAAGGTACTGGAGGTTATTTACACCTCACCTCCATAAGCAGTAAGGCTGTTCTGCATCTGATCCTTGAAAAGAGAGCAACAGGAGAAAATACAGAAATGCTTAGGGCCACTTTGCTTATCTCTTCAAGCTGATAGCTATCAGTTAACTCCTGCAAATTTCCACAAACATCCTGGCTCAGTTTGCTTTAAAATAGCTGTCCCTATTTAGGCTAACACCTAAGGATATAATCCTTTTTGTTTTTTGTTTGAGCCCTGTTAAACTGGAGATATTGCAAAGTACCCCTTGTCTCCTAAAAGTCCAGGGTTCAAGAAGAGTGGACTTTTCTCAAAGCCAGAGTTCTTCCCAGGTTGCTTTCTAACCGTCTTTGATTAAACCTAAGGACAGTCTTTAATATCATGTGCCAAAAAAGACTTTGCCATCATCAGGTGATATGCTTTGTGTTACATTACATGTTTATGGCACACTGTTATGGTAAGTCTGTGTCAAAGCAGTTTAGCTCCTGTCCCTTCGTATTGCAGCAGGAAAACTTTTTTTTCTGGACCCTAGAAGTTTGGCATGTGGAGGTTGAGCAGAGGCAGACTGGCTCTGCGTGAGAGAACGTACATATTCTTAGCTCTGTGTCAGGAGATCGGGTAACGTGCTGCTGAAAATAGCGTAAGGTGACCGTTCTGTCTTTAGTTCTTAGCACTTTCAAATAGTGGGCAGTATTACTTCCTTTCTGAATCTCGGTCAAAGTATGTAGCTCAAGGAACATTCTCATTGCCTCTTCTGATTCTCCTTAGCAAATTTCCCCAAAATGGGGAGAAAAGCCTGGTCTCTAAAGTATGTCACTCTTCTAAAACTAAGTCTAATTTTGCTGTTGTTGTTAATGTTTTAAATGCTGTATGTGTTGTGGCAGTTTGGGATGCTGCTGACCCTCTCAGAGTTATTGAATCAGTTGCCTCAGGGTCGTGGACTTCCTTATCTTCTGGATATTACTTTGTTCTTCTTTTCATATCTCTTTTGAATAAAGGAATATGTATTTTTTCCCCTTTGTCTGGATTCTTGTAACTGGTTGCAGAGAGAATGTCTGTGGGTTGAAGAGGCAGAATAAGACCATATGTGCTGTGAAATCTCCTGATTTCCCTTTAAGCGGTTGTTATTGGCCCTCCGCTAGATTTTGCCGCTAGAGGGAGCTTTTGCTTGTTGAATTGTCTTATTCCAACCTGTATGAGCCCGTGCCATGCCCCTACTTAAATGTTAAAAAAAAAAAAAGAAAGAAAAAATATTCACTTTGTAAAATGAAAGTTTTGTTAAAATTACTCATCTGAAGTTGTCTGTCAGTTATGACAGAAATACCAACATGTTAAACTGTTTCCATAATAACTTGAAAATAGATGCTTAGGAACACAATCTGCATTTCAAAACTAAATTAAATCAGGAATAATTGCAGTAATTTTACTAAGTTTAATGGAACTTCTCTGGATTTAATCAAGTGTAAATTTGAGCAGAATATGCAGCATACTACCTGGTCAGACAGCTCTGGCAGTTGTTTATGTTATACTATGCAGGATGCATGTTTGAATATAATTCATTGCTTCCAATCTGGAGCTGGTAACAAAAATAACAGCAAGAAAAATAAGGTCATGCTCTCAAAGAAAGGAAAGAACACAACTAGAAACCAATAGGTAATATCTGAAAAGGAAAAAGAGCTTTGTGAATGGCAGACTTAAATTGAGATCAGAGGCTGACTGATTTTTTTTTTTTTTTTTTTTTGGGGGGGGGTATACATTTTGCTGTAAAAGTTTAGGTAACTGTTGTGTCATGAAGATTGAGTGCCAGAACTACTTTCTGTTTTATTTAATGCAAAATGTAACCATATCTCATGATTATAGCCTAAGTATAGCTAGGTCTGTGCCCTCTCTTGCTAGTGACAGCTTTGTGTGTTAAAGGCTTGTCTTCACTTTCTGATCCATCACCAAGGAAACGGGAGGAAAAGCTCACTCCTTTAAAAAGTGCAGAGGTTATCTCCTAGGGCACAAGAAATAACTTTGTGAAGAGTTCTTGAGGACTATGTCTCTTAGTTCTCTTCTACAGTTATTTTGGTGTGGAATAGTTAATTGGAAAACAATTATGAATTTGAAAACTCAAACTTTGTCTTCCTACTGGTTCACTAATCAACTGGTGAGAGAAATTTCTGTTAAGAAATATTTTGAGGAGCCTTCAATTTAACTGAGAAAATGAGCGATAACTAAGGCACTAAATGGAATACAGAGGAAGATTTCTCATGAAAAATATCAAGCCTGGTATCTAAGATACACAAGCTTGGGAATAATCCCGGGAATTCTGATTACTAGCCCAGAGGAAAAACTAATTATTTAAGATATGGAAGAGAATGCAACAAGCTCTTCCTGTAGCATTCTTGATTGTAGGAATGTAGTCTTTCATTATATAGCAATATAGCACTCTACTTATAAAGTCGAACCATTGGAGTGGGGGGAAAAACAGAAAATTCTAGAGTAAAAATCTGAGGATAAAAGAGTATGATGCAGTTTTTAAAATGCTTTTGTGTATGTGCATTAAAAAAAAACAGACAAATTAGCATTTTTAAAATACTTTATTGAAACCATATTTCTTATTTCCGTCCACTAAGGTTACCAGATGCTTAGGGTGGTATCTGGTGGTACCAGAAGCTTAGGGCAGTTTTGCTGTGAAAAACTTTGATTTCATGGAGTAGTTGAGGTTGGAAGGGACCTCTGGAGATTTTCTGATCCAATCCCCCTACTTGGGCAGGGTCAGCTAGACCAGGTTGCCCAGGACCATGTCTGGTCAAGTTTTGAATATCTCGTGGAGATATTGATGGAGACCCCAGAGCCTCTCTGGGCAATCTGTTCCAGCGTTCAACCACCTTCATAGGAAAGAACTGTTTTCTTATGTTCATTTTCCTTTGTTTCAGTTTGTGCCCATTGCTTCTTGTCCTGTCACTGGGCATCACTAAGAAGAGTCTGGCTCTGTTGTCTTTACACCCTCCTTGTGAGTTATTTATAAATATTGATAAGATTCCCCTCAGCCTTCTCTTCTCCAGGCTGAACAGTCCCAGCTCTCTCAGCCTCCCCTTGTTTGAGAATTGTTCCAATCCCTTAGTCATCTTTGTAGTTTTGCAGATTAGTAGGTTAGCATTACTTCAGCTGGTATAATTTCAAGGGAGCTCAGGTATTCTGGACAGACCTTTTAAAATGGAAAGTATCTCTGTTCTTAGCTCTTTTAAGAGAGTCTTCAAACTTTACTCTTTCGTCTTTCATAACCTATATGAAAAGCATAGAACTAGTGTAGTACATGAGTTGCAGATCRGCTCCTTAACTACATTCTCAGAACAGTGAAAAAGAGTTTGTTTAGCCTGTGGGCGGGAACAGGGTAGGTGCATTGCTACGTTTGTTACCTTATTAAACTTTAAAACAGTTTGGCTTTTTATACAGGGGGAAAAAATCAACTGAAAGCTATGGGCCTTTAATTCATTCAGTTCTGTTAGTTAAGACCAGAAATGATTACAATTAATCAAGCTGACTTTGCTCAGTCAATGGAATTGCAGTATGTGGACTTGAAACACTGTCAATTAACTGAGCATCTGGCCTACATTGAGTGTATTGATAATCTCAGAAATAAGATTCCCTGGCAGAGATAAGGTCTTATAACAATAAATATGCTGCTTCCAGATGGTGAAATGAGTAATGAGCCCGGATGCCCTCCAGCATTGCTCCAGCTCACAAACATTTTACCTTCAGCATTGCCTTTTCCTGTCAAGTGTAGGAACCTCTGGGCAATAGTAGCTGAGTGCTCCCGACAGGAAGCATCTCGGCTAATGATGTATGACAAAGGGGTATAGACTAACACTGCCATAGCACGTAGGAGAAGGAGAGTTCATTGCCAGCTCTGAGCTGACAGAGAAGGGCAAAGAGCCTAGCTATGGCACAGCATCAAAATGAACTAAATCAAATAAGTTTCCTCCTCCTACTGGCAAAAGCTATGTCAAAAGAAGGATGATACGACTAGAAGAGATCTATGGAGGATGGAGTTATTCTTTACAAAATGATTTAGTAATTCTTTGGAAAGAAAATGTGCTATGTTAGGCCTGAGAGACAAGGCATAAAATAAGTGATTACATAAATATCAGAGGATTTTTTTTTCTTTTTTTCTTTTTGCAAGACTTCATGCAAATATTTACAAAGTTGGATGGAGAGAAGCTGTTCTGAGCATGCCTGTATGTGCATCATACTTTTTTCATACTTTTTTTTTTTTTCCTGCTGGCTGGTCAACAATGCCCTTTTTTGTTAGTTCTAAGTCTCTGCTGAACAGAGATGAACTATTCAGCTGAACTGAGTATTGAGCATGAAGGCTGGCTTTCGCTTATGAGTTAGACTATACCAGAACCTCATTAGCTCCAGAGATAGTACTAATATATTAGCCAACTTTTCCAAGTTGAAGATGGTAATGTGGATTGCAGACTACTTTACAAGTAAGAAGATTTAGGGATTTCTAAATTCTGAGTAAGCACCTATTGCATGGGATTGGGGTGTCCTAAAGAGATTAAAAAAAAAAAAAACATAGCAAACTTTTTTTCTGAATTAGGATCTTAAATCTAATGTCTGCTGTCCTGAATGGGTCCAGTGAGCTCCTCAGACATGTGTAGTAAGCTCCCCATCACTTCTACTCAAGTAGCATATAACTTTTTATTTTTCAGAGCAGTAGTAAAGTGGCTCAAAATAGTTAGTGAGGTAGCTTAGGGTCTGTTGTGCATCTAGCTCCACTCCATTCTCCACTCCAGCCCAATATGGCCATGGACAGTAATAGCAAGAATAGTATCACATATATTTTTGTATTCTCTTACTATATTCCAGTTTTGCTTCCAGTAAAGATAAGTTTAATACTTTGAATGTTCCAACCTATACATTACTGATAAGTTTATACTGACACTATTCAAATTAAAAATGTGCTGGAAGTAACAATGGGGAAGGGAGGATTGGGCTGTTTTACATTGCCTCTGTGAGTATGAGAAAGATTCAGCAGCTAAATGATGCTTCCACTCCTGATTTCAAAGACCAACAGTCTAGTTTTGCTATCAGTTACTAAAGCAAAATTCAAGTTTAAGGTTAAGAGGTGTTGTATGTACCTACTTGAAAGCAAAAATTGGCACTTACATGTTTTACTGATTCTCATCCGGGAAGACTTAAACTTTGTAATGGACTAGGCAGCAAGTTATTTTTCCTGTTTTATGCATGTATAGGGTGAGGCAAAGAAGCAGTCTCAAGACTCTGAAGATCATACAGAAAGTCTTTATAAGAAATGCAAACCTGGTGAATACTTCCTGTTTCCAGTCCTGCTACTTTGAACACTTGCCCATATTATCTCTGTCTGAGGCAGTGAAAATAAATACATACATAAAAGCCTGCCCTCTTAGGTACTTAAGGGAAAATGAATAAATTTTGATCTATGTCATCTTTAGACACCCCTCCACCCCCCCCCCCAAAAAAAAAAAAAGGCCAAAAGTAGACCTGTTGCTTCCAACAGTTTCTGGATGAACCAATCTTAAAATAACAACTAGAACTTTTTTTGCCAGTGATTTCACAGTTTTAGGGTCATGATGGGCACAAATGGGTTTGTAAACCCCGAAAGAACTCTTTTTTTTTTTTTTTATACTATAATTTTGGCACAAGTAGGTTATACATAACTGCAAACTTAAGAGTTGGTAGTGGGGATCAAAAGCCAAAAAAGGCAGCTGCCTTTTTTGATAGGGGGAAGGTGGCTGCGGGAGGATGGGTGGAATGATGCTTCTGTACCCCCAGGAAATGGTAGCAAACAACAGGGCCGGGTGAATGGCAGTGTGAGAGACAGCCCTGGCCACTAACCCTTCTTCCTTTTCCTCTTCATCCCTTATTGCTATTCTTGCAGTATTGATTCTGGTTCTGTCACAAACTGAATTTGCCTGCAGTGGTGAAAAACCTTGAGGCAATTTGGTGTATACTTAGATTAGTAGTCAAAAGTCAATGCATGTATTTCTCAGACGCCATATAGAAATTGTTGGGCAAACGAGACATCCATCAAAATAACTAAATTATGGCAGAAGTTTCTAAAATGTGCCAGATATTTTGTGGTATATATTCTTACTTTGAACAAATGTATGTGTTAGTACACAACATCTTGCTTAAAATGCATTTAAATAACTAAAAAAACACCAAACCCTTTCAATTGCAGGAAATAATGGGAATAGCATATGCATGAATTCAAGTGTGCTGAAAATCTTAAGTAAAAATTAAAAGCTGTAGAACTACTGCAGCTGCATATTAAAACCCCACGTTAAATGGTTAAGCAAGCCATTTATGATGTGCTTATGTCCCAGAAATTAGTATTAGATAATACTAAGTTGTTAACTATTATCTGTAGATGTTAGTAATGACGAAAAGGACCTGCTTTAAAAAAAATTAATAGTGCTAGACTGAAATTCTGTGCAATTAGTCTTTTATTTCAATGCAAAAATATAAGTTGATCTTGGTAGCTTTTCAAATACCAAAAAAAAMCCCAAACCAAACAAACAAAAGCCCTCAAGACCTGTAATGAGAGGGAGTGACATTATACATATCATGAACCACATACATTGTGGTGCAGGAAACTGCCTTGGTAATTATCAGAGCAACATTGCAGAAGTGCACAAATAAAATAGATTCTAAATAATTTCTACTTCTCCTTCACATAAATCTAAACCATAATTTTATATCGTCTTTTACACATGTAATACAAAAACTAGCTAATGTCAAAACAATAAGTATTAAGAAATTAATTAGATAAGATTTCATGTAATTTGAAGTAGGTTATTAGCATGTTGATTCTTCTCCACCTTCATTTCATATTAGACTAACAATGGATACGCATCAGAGAAGTCTTATGGGTGTTTCTGGCATCCAAAACCCTACTGCTGTTGTTGTTGTTTTTGGTAATTAATAGCTTTTAGAGGCCCAAATCAAATGCTGAATCCTTTCTTTTTTTTCTTTTCCCAAGGAAAATTTGGAAAAAAGCAAATAAGATGGTTCTAGAACTTTTTTTTTTCTCGCAACAAAGAAAGAAATACAAGATGTTGGGTGGTGGTCTTGACGGAAATCAGTTCTCCTAGGTCAGAATGATTCTACTGATAATTTGTTGGGATATTTACTTATTGTGAAGTATTTATTATTTTTTGCATGCGAGTGCTGAAAAATGCTTCAAAAATAAGCGTTTTGAGCCCTCTCTCTATATATACATATATATATATTTTTCAGAAATCTTGTATTTCATATAAATATCCAGGTGCAATTGTGTACCTGCTTTGTATGTATCATGCAGACTCCTCTTGAGTGAACTCATAGCCATCATATTCATTTTTAGTTTACAAGTATCTGAAGAAATTAAAACTACAGAAACTATGATGATATTTACTTTTCCTTGAATGTCATATTTTCTTTTAAATGCTATGCAATAACCTTTCTTTCACTGTAGTTTGCTTTGTATGTTAAGGCAAACTTGATCCCTGAGCAGAAAGTTGACACAAGAGTTACATGCCTCTTAAATTCTATGTAAACTGTGGCTGGTTCATGGGATTTATACTGATATTTTGCAAAAAGTTGAACTTCACCTTTAAGACCTGATGGTGGCATTCTTAATTTGAAATCAGTAGGTTGCTTGTGAGGCGAGACACTGCTTAATTAGAGTTGAATCAAGCTTCAAATTATTTCATATGAAGTCTGTTGAGATTTTTGAATAATAATTGCAAACAATAATATCATTTTTCTCATTGTCATAAGACTTTGCTCTCAATATCCATTATCTCATATCATACATATCTCATCTTCCCTTCAGCTAGGTAGGTATCATCTTTATGTCCAAGGCTGTTACCATACTGGATCAGACTAGCATTTTATCTAGCCCCATGTCCTGTTTTGACAGGGGATCAGCACTGGATGCCTATAAAAGAAGTGCAAGCAACGCCTCAACAAAAATGTGTGTCCTTAAAGGCCAAGTTTAAATATATAAAATTCGGGGGATTTAATTAAATTTTGAAATGCAAGGTTTTATATACTTCCATAGACAAGAGAAAATGTTGATGGGCCTTCCTACAGTCCTGTTCTACAGTTCTGATACAGATTGTGCTAGGATTGACCTAGTAGTTTCCAATAGCTACTTTTGTTTTTGGTCACTGGTTGTATCTCTGCCTCTGTTTCAGTAATGCACATCAGTATTTATAGATAGCCTGAAACTGTTTGTGTTTTTTTCTGATTCTTGGATCCTTTATACGATCAATGTTTCTGTCGTCAGTGTTGTCTCATGAGTCTGACTGAAAAACTAAGCATCCATTCGAATGGAACTTCTCTCTTCCTGGAACAAAGGGAAGGGGAAAATTGGAGGAAGGGGGAAATTGGAAAATTTCAATTATTCTTGAAATATATTTAAACAAAGGGTTGTCTGTCATCTGTTGATATTCTCTGTCATGATGAGAAGATCATATTCCACTGCAATCTGCTTCAGAGCCTGACTTGCTGAAAACACTGTGTTCTGTTAATTCCTGTCAACGTAGTTCAGCTTTGATCTTGGTAAAAGTTATCGCTGCCAGTGCATTCTTATGGATGAAGTCAAGGAAAATGTCTCTTGTATTCAAAGTTGCAATGCCCCAAATCCTGTGTAATTACTTTGCCCACCCTGTTTAGGCTCCTAAAAATTATTAGGCATCTTTAGGAGACCCGTAAAGGGTAAGTAATTATTCAGCTGATGTACTATAACTGTAATAGACTACTTTGCATAGGAGTGGAGCTACAGCACTTTGTCCAGTTGAATTTCAGCAAGTTGAAGAGGCTTGGAATAGGCACAGTAGAGTGGGCAACAGATCAGAGAAAGTGATAGCGTATGTTGCAACCTTGTGCATATACAAAAATAAATTATCTGACTTTATCCAATCTTGACTTGCTTTTAAGTAGCTATTTTTGGTAGAAAAGTTCTGATTTTTACTTGCTGTGTGAGGGTTTCTAATCTTTATATATCAAGACACAAGTGTATTACGGGTCAGAGTTAAAGGATTTGGCACTCTGTTCTTATGAATATAGACCACTTCTGGAAATGCTTAAGGAGCTCCTCAATTCCCATCTGTGCTTGTACAGTGATAAAACAGAACATTTTATTTCTGCTGTCGTACTTGTTTTTTTTTGGGGGGGGGAGGGGAGGAGGTTGTTTTCATTTTTGTTTTAGTTCTTGGACCCAGTGCCAGAATTTAGCCCCAAACTGTATCTGTATTAATTCTAGCTAGAAAGAATCCATAACAATGTTTTAGTTCATTTAAAGACTCCAAGTAGCAGAATAATATCTGTCATTTTATTGGACTTGTATTATTCAGTGCAGAAAATAAATGCTGTCTTCTCCCTTAAAAAGCTAGGACAATGAATCATGTTACTGAGGAGAAAGCATAGTTAGCGTGCTCCCTCTTGGATCCTCAAGGAATGTACAGGAACTTCTCGGCAATTTCTCTTTCCTCAACCAAGCACTAATATAAACATTGGAAGAAAGGAGCATGGTTCTCTTATGCTCCAATTATCCTCCCTGGAAGCCTCAGGAAACACCAAAGGAAAGAACCTGTAGCTCTACTGAAATGTCGAGCACTGAGAACTGAGGAAGAGTATGAAAGTAGAGTACCTATAGTAGTTTTGCAAGCAAGAAATTTAATTAGGACCAGATTTTTCAAAAGTTTAGACCTGTGCCTGTATATATAATATAGGTACACTTACATGTCTTATGTGTTTCATTATATGCAAAAGTGTGTTTAATTGGTTTCATAAAAACTAACCAGTGATGGTTACTACATTGGTAAATTTGGACAAACATGGGACTACTGTTTATGAGTATTTTCAAAAAGAATTATTTGAAAAAATAACTGAATCTATGCTTCTGAGGATGCTATTGAAATAGTATTTATGTTAAGGCTGTGCAATAGTACTGATCTAACATGGTTTAAAATACAAACAATCTTGCAATATTCCTCACTCAATATTATTTCAGAGCAACCTCATTAGTTCCTTTCTAACCTTTACCTATAACTTGGATCTGAGATGATGTCCCAGAAGGCTTGGTGGCTAATATATCTCTAATTTAAAAAGATTCCTTTGGTGGTTCAGGCCTTTTTATGTTCTTGCTTTGAGCGATCCTAGTGTCATATGGACCCAACACAGCACACTTTCAGTTGAAAGCTAACTTTAAAAATGTTAAGTCTGCATCCTTTATTTACCTGAGGAATTTCCTCTAGGAAATGAAAGACAGTAGCACTTCCCTTCATCTATCCATTAACAGATTTCTCATGATGATCATTAATGTGCCTGTACCCTGGTGATTTACTATTTGGAAAGGGCAGAAGTCTCTTAAGTCACCAAGATATCCTAACCATTCTTCTCACTTCTGCCTGTTTACTGTGGAGAAAAATGTTTGACTGATTCACATTGCTTAGTTATAAGGCTCAATTTGTAAAACTGGCAGCCTCAGCCTCCAAGAGTTCCAGGTCAGGTATAATATAGGTTATGCAGATCAAGATTGAAATACATGAGCAGAATTTGCTGATGAAGCTTATACAGCCCCCATCGGCATTTTGCCTGCTATGAAAATGTTACTAGTTTAGTGCTAAACTTCTCCCACAGATTTTATAGCTGAGTAACTAAAAATTACAATAAAGGAAAAATCATCCTCTAACTTTCGATTTAAAAAATTAACAAAGAAACTGCATCAGTGACTTGCATCTGTAGCCTTTTGAGGCTGTATGACAGTGCAGTACAAGAACTAGTTTTCTAAGAAATTCTGCTGAAATCCAGTGTTGGTGAGCACAGGAATAATTTCAGACTAGAAATAAAATATATTCAGATGCTTATTCATAGTTTATAAATCTATATTGTCTTGACAACCTTCTCTAAATGCTTCAAATTCAGCTTTCTGGAAGCAACTGCATCATGGGAACAGCAAGATCCAGGTCTTTTGTTTCACTAGATCTTTTAAAAAAAAAAAAAAAAAAAAAGTGATACTAAACTGAAAACTACTTGCAAAGGGTCACATCATTTAGGTCTAAGATATCTTTAGATAAATATTACAATTACCTTTCAGTATATTTGTTTTCTGTCTCTTCCAAATCTGAATACACATCCTGTAGGAGGAAAACAGCTTGACCCAGAATCTGCAATGCATTATATTTTTATAGTGCTCTCAATCACTGTACTGGGCTGCTAGGTCAACTCAGAAAGATGAGCCAGAACGGGCTGTTGTGAGCTTACTTCACAGTGCTGGCTTTTCTCACTGTATACTTCTGAGCAGCTTGCACTAGCAGCGTTGCTGTATACGGACCTTGATAACTGTCACATCCTTCCTGAGTCTGTCTGTTCCAAATCTTTAAAGAGTATTTTTCCAGCAAGCCTATAAATTCTAGATCCCCCTTTCTCTTCTGTCGGGGGTGGAGGGGAAAGAAGGGAAAGGAGACAAACAAACAAACAAAAAAAACCCACTTGCTGATAAGCTGTTTACTGTCACATGCTTTGTTAGTTCAGTTTCTTTTTCTTATCTCAGTATAGTCTGTAGCTTATCTATAAATGTCCAATCAAAAAAAAAAAAAAGAAAGAAAAATGAGACAAATAGCAATAGGACTGTTTTGTTTGTTTTTCCTTTAAGGCATCTTATGTACTTTGGGGTTGCTAGTGCTTAGGATATGTTGTTGTTTCACAGTGCAAAACTTGAACAGATGTGTGCTTTGCCAAACAAAGATGGAAATATTCAGCTTCATCTCTAAAGCCTATGTTTGCTGGTTTGCTGAGAAGAGTAGCATGAGGCAGTTCTGTTTTGTCTGGGCTGTCTGGTAGTGTAATTTTCAAAATAGTAGGTGTGCAGAATGTTTTATTGTAACTATACTACAACAGTTTTGGTAAAATTTACTGGAAATAACTCCTAGTAGTCCATATCTTGTTTTCATTTAATCCAGTATAGCTTAGAGGAATTCAATTATTTTTATGTAAAAAGTAGACTCTGATTTAGTATCCAGCTTTATGGGAGGAAAATTTGCAAGGTGGAGGGGAGGCAGATGGTGCCTGATATTCATTTCGCTGAACTATTTATATAGTTTCTGTAACTTGTGTACTGAATTAAAATAGCAGGAGACCCAGCAATGTTTACAATTGGAGCTTTTAGTTTTTGTGCCATTTAGCAGTAGCAGTTAACGTTACATTGATCATGCATGGGGGCCACTTTAATTGACGAATTATAAATCCCAGGGGGAAATAGCAAATTGATATGACAAAACCAGTCATATGAGTAAACCATCACTATGATGCTATTCAGAATGATAGCAGTAATGTGACTGTTTGCTTGGAGACAAAGAGAAAAGTGAAACAAGGTGATATGGGCCCCCAAAGCCTGCTGACAAGGGAGAGAGCCTAGTTCCATGTCATTCTTCCTTCTGTTCTCTACAGAAGCTCTCTCTTACTAGGTTTTCCAGAAGTTGGCAGGTATGGGTGAAGGGTTTTTTGTTGTTTATTTAGTACCTTTTTATCTTTTAATTCTTTTAGCTTCTGCCTAAAGGAACCGCATGATTCCATGATCCTGGGGAAAGAAATGATCAGGTTCTTAGAGGAGACATCTTTTCTTTATGGAGATGGAGGCGGTCTCTAGAATTACTCTGTAGAATCTCTCACTTTCAGGGATAAGATGTTGGGATAGTGGAAAAACCTTTAAGCTATGAAGCTCACCTGTCGGGATCTCTCCATACAGTTTACCACTAATAGGTAAAGCAGAGGGCAGTGTCATAGCAGGTTTGCTGTTCCCAACAGTCTCTGCATTAAGCAGCTACCTACTTCGCCTATGCCTAGAGCTAGCTCTGCCCTTTGGTTAAACATACATTGATTTTTATGAACATCTGAAAATAGGTGTTTCATTTATTATAAAAAACATACTTACTTTTAATATGTAGTTGTTGCTCTTGTGAATAGCTTCATCAAAAGCAATAGACTGCTTACACAAGTAACTCCTTAGCTATACAAGTCATAATATATCCCTTATCTCTTGTCGGGCAGTTGGTATCCTCAATTGAAAAGTGCTATAGAAACTTAATTATGGTACTTACTACTTAATAGAAGCATTATTATACTGTGTTGTACTTGACTCTTCTGTCACTAGCAATAAGTGTAGAAGAATGGCTTGAGAATGATTAAAGGATTTTTTAGATTCAATATGCTTTCTAGATTTCTCTTTTAAAAAAAAAATCCTCAAATCTTTGCAATAGTAAAACATTTAAAAATCTATTATATACTAGTTTGTTCATCTGTCCTCTTGATATTTGCTTTGAAATTCTATTGTCAAGCTCTGTTTTGATAGGATAGGGGACCATCTATAGAGTTTAGAATTTCTATTCTAATCTTTTTCCTGTAAGAGCAAAAATGTACGTGTAACCTTCTGAGCTTCCCATCCTGCCATGGTTCAGGATGAACAACAGTGGAATTTGCAGCCTTTCATCATCTCTTCTTCTTACTTTTTTTATCTGCTTTCATAGCCACAAGGTATAAATGAAATCTGTTTCCATTTTCTCTAATTTTCTGCTTAGTGTCCATCAAAGCAAGCTTTTCTCGGAGGCTTTAAATAATCCATTACTGTGATTTTCTTTTTCTTTCTTTTTTTCCCCCTCAGAATGTTATGGGTTTTGTTTCATCAGGGAATGGACTATGTGTTTTTGTTCAGTACTCTAACTCCATACCTGCAAATTGCCTTCTTGCTGGAATTGCTGCTTTTCTTCCTACCTGGAGGATGACTGGTCACTAGATATATAGACGATCTTTTCCTGGCTCATAACGTAACAGTTCCAAATCAGTGGGACATTCAGGCTTGTTCCAGTCAGCCTGCCCTTTGCCATGTGGACAATCGTATAGCGCATGGGTCGGTAACGACGTGCACAGTCCTGGGCTGAGTGCTACCTGAAGGGGAATCTATTATATGGAAGCAATGACACATGGCCGTCACATAATAGTTTGTATGAAGTAGTTATAATGAAGTATTTCACTCCAGAGTAAACGTCTTTGCAGAGAGTACGCTCCTGTGTGGTCAGTATTAGGTACAGGATGGGAGGGGAAGGAACAAGATGGTGTGCTGTGGAAAGATCCCAATTAGTATTTGGGAACTAGGGTTTCACGTGTAGTAAATGTTAGGTATACTTAGTAGCCACCTAATTTTGCCAAGTGTTCTCAGGCCTTAGTTACTTTGACCTGAGACAAGCTGAATCTAAACATAAGTGGAAAAACAAGCTAAATAGACCCAAGTCAGCAAAGTAAGATACCTGCATAAATGTCAGGTATAATAGTCAACACTTGCTGGCATTCTCTATGACCATTCCAAATTTTCTGGAATTGTGTTGATTTAAATTGAATTAAAATTCACAGTTAATGCAAAGCCTGGATCTTTGATGATGCTTTAGAGAAGGTGAGGTTGTTATTCTTTTAGGATATATTTTTTTTCTTCTTCAAAACTTCCTGCCCTTCCTTAGCCCTTCTCTGTTTTCTTGCTTTCCTGAAAGACAAAGGAAACACAAGTCACCTTTTATTGGGCTTTTCTGCTCCAGAAAAAGTGATCTTATTACTGTTATCCTCCTTTTTGTGCTAGAACAGTTTAATCTGTCTTGTTACTACATTTTCCTTGGTATTTCTGTGATCTTCCTCATTAAAAGTGCGGGGGACTGTGCCTGAAAACAGATTACACCGGTGTACTCTTGGCCTGGAAAGGGTAGTATAAACAGTAGTTTGTTTAGAAATGTTTACTACAGAAGAACATCACCTGAATAAACTCCTTGTTCATATATGGCCAAAAAGCTACCATCAGCATAATACCTATAGCAATAATAATTCCAGTCTTATGGTTGTAGGCAACTTGAAAAGGTCTTGCGCTGTGTACTACATGTATTTATAACTGTGCGTAGATAATTACTTCTTATTTTTTAATCCAAATATGATTCACTTATTTAAAAAAACAAATAACTAATTTTTCATATTTCAGGACCTGGGTAAAACAGAAGGCAGAGATAACTTAGAAAAGATATAATAACTGTGTGGTCAGGATCCTGCTAATGTTAAAAATACCTTAAAACTATTGTAAAGAAATTCTGTTTACCTCCTGACTGTTTTGGTTGTTCATCTTGGACAGTTTAAAATATAGTTTTAAAGAGGTGTGTTAATTTCCTTCCCCGTTGACCTTTTGTTTCTCTAAGCTGTAAATTTGCTGTCTGGGCTACTTAAGTGTCACGCCTTATATCATGAAAAGGACATCAAAGTGAGATTTCTGATTTTCTGCTCTCTTTGTGGCATATAATTGTTTTACAGCAAAACTACTGAGAGTAGTGGCCAGTGATAGCACGGAGTAGTCACATATATCAGTTGGAAGATGGTTAATTTAGGTAACTTGCTGGGTTTTGTATGTTGATCTATTCCGTTTTTGTCTTTTCTTCCCTTTACTTTAGGTAAAGCAGTTATTTGTATGTATTTTTGTTACTTGCTTTGTTGTTGTTATTATTGTGTTGTTTTCCTATGCTAAAGAAGTAATGCTGGCAAGTCACCACAATCATATTTCAGAGGAGAATAAAATGAGGAAAAATGCAGTTTCTTTCCAGCGATGTGCATGCTGTTTCAGAAGCACAATATAGTCTGAAGTTGAAGAGTTTACTATCGGTAAAGTTCAGAGCTGTCAGTTAACATTTTAACACTACATTCATAAAGGGATAATTATATTTTTTCTTATGAAACTAACCCTCTGCTTCAATGTTTGGTAAATCTAGCACCTGATGTTTGGCTTCAAGTTAAGAATGGAGCGTAAAACACCACTTGGCATGATTTTTGTGACTAGAGTACTAGAAGACTACAATTAGTTTCTCAGAGATCAAGAATGAGACTCTGCAAATTACTAGATTTGGGATTGAGATCACTTGATCTCAAATGACCATACCAAGATAACACAGTGAAGAGTGGTAGAGTTGAGAAGAAAATCCATGACTCCTGACAGAAAAGTTAGTACTCTGTTTCTTTTGAGCCTTGATTGTATCAGTATTCCTTTTCAGGCAGAATTATTTTGTGATTTGATAGTATTATGGTTGTGTGCATAGAACTGCAGTCTAGTCACAGACAAAAATCAATTTGCACTTTCTGAAATGGTTGAATTTGAAAGGCATATACATAAATGTGTTTTTTGGTGTTTATAATTTACTCATCGTCTTTATTAATTATTTTCTGGAGTCCACTAATATAATGGGTATAGGAATGGGTACTTGGCTGATGAGATTCTTCTTCCACCTTGATGCTATGAATTAGTATCAATTATTTCTAGAACATCACACTACTGCAAATAACCTTTTCATGTCTGTTCTTTATTTATTTGGCCCTCAATGTGCTTTGATTCGCATTAGTGGAGGAACATATACCTTTCATTTGTATGCTTACTAGGATGCAAAGAGAGTTCTGCTGTTACTTAGACTGCTGTAAGCTGTGACCTTCGTTGAGTTTAATGAAATAAATGAACTGTACAACTTCTGTAAATGAAATAAGTTTTTATTTTTCCTCTGTTTGCACTCAATCTTGTTAGTAGAATGAAAAATTTAGATACAGTAAATAACTATTTTCCCGTCTCTGGACGTGGAACCAATCATTAATGTAATTGTAAAGGGTACATTGCATGCTCTTTTTCTTGATTCATTTCTGCCTTGGCCCTCTGACTTAGTCTGAAGCATACATTGATTTAGGAATTTGGTGAACTACTGTCTAATGAAAGAATTTTCTAAATGCCTGTGTTTTTGGAGGAATGTGATTGAAGCGTGATCCCTTCTTCCAACGTCAGAACTTAGAGGAATATTTTATGTCCTCTTTCCCTCTATATGTTGTGTATCCAGCTTAAAATATTACTCTTCCCAAAAATTCATTTAAAAGTCACTTTTTTGTGTTTTTTTAAGTAATTTCTATGATGTTTCAAAGTCTTTCACGTAAATGGATTAAAAAAATGAATCCATGTTAAGAAAAAGTTGTGACGGTAATGTACCCTAATTTATTTCCTGTGAAGATTGATTTTATGGGTACTCAGGCTGACCTTTCTAATCAACTGTTTGAACTTCTTTCATATCTGGATATACATACCTTATCATTCTTTAATGCTGATAATAAGCTGCCAATAAAACAGGAACTTACCTCCTTTGTTAGTTTTTCCTAGTGTCCTCCTTTCTCTCCTATATACACATTTTATTTATTTATTTTTAGATTGCTCAAGATACAAACACAGATAGAATTTCAAGTTGTTTGTGTAGATTCTTCAAGGGTTGCTGGATATCTGTTTAGCAGATTGACTCCCTTATTTGCTATAGATTTTCATAGTTTAGTATATCAAATAATTGGTGCAGGAACCTAATATCCCCATCCTTTCTGATGGTCATTTGAGTGCAAGGCTGGATTGTTAATTGCATGAAGATATAGAAAAGCAGTCTCCGAGCTTTTGAGGGACAAGATAGCAAGTGGTTTTACAGTCAACAGGTTTAATGGATGTTATACTGTAGAAGAATTCAGAGAACTGTCAAACTTTGGCAGCATATTGAGTCTGAGGTTTGTTTTGTTATAACTTGAGTTACCAGTGAAATGAAACTCTATGAACATGTTACATTTGTTTAGATGTGCTATGTGTAGACATTACTGGAAGCAGGGTCCCATTTGATGGGGAAATAGGTTTAACTTTTTTAAAATGTTTGCTGTTGTAACAGGCTAAAGGGAACAATACTCTTAAAGAAGAATCAGACTTGTCTGTACTTATGAGGATTTTTTCCACTAGAAACAAAGATCTTGGGCTTTGATCTCTTTTATGTACCATCAGGATCTGAAGTGATGTGATATCCCTGCAGTATACTGTTACAGAGTGAAAACTTTCAGTAGCGTCAGTACAGGAAAATTAGTTCATTAGTTGGGTGCTAAACTTCACTGGTGATAAATGAAACAAATGTTGCTATAGAACAGTGTATTGTTTCAATAATGCTGTTGCTTTTTGAGCTCTAGCAAAAGAAGCCTATTGTTTCCAATTTTCAGCTTTATATTGGTGTTAGAGAGACATATGAGTAATGTCTTGGGTTATATATACAACTGAATTTTTTACTCCTTTCTAGACTGTCATTGTGTGGTATCTGTTCAGATACTTTTGTAACTTAACCTTTTTTTTCTTTTTCTGTCCTCCTAGCTTTTCTCCTGTTGAAATGGTTCTTGACAAAGATTTTCTTTCAAAGTCCTTTAAAAAATAGCAAAAATAAGCACAAGATCAGATGTGGCATTGTGCTTATATAGTTTGGCTGCTGGGGACAGAGAGAAGCTGGTATAATTTAATTTGCTAAATGGTCTTTCAGTTCTAGGATTCTAGACATTAGCCATTAATATTCATACAAAGTCTTCCTTAAAAAAATCAATAAGCACATCTGACCTTAATAACAGGGTTTTGTTGGTAATCAATACAATCATTAGCATAACATATTACTCTTCAGAATCGCACTCTGGATATTTGAAGCTGTCTGGAAATCTTTGAACTTGAGGTAGATCAGTGCTGAAAAACATTTCAGTATGTTCAATGTTGCTAATGCCTAGCTATTGTTCATAGAAGATCCACATCTGGTTCCTTAGGAGATCGTATATTTTTTTTGATGGTCCAGTGTATACAAAAATTATCATACAGTACCTAAATATTATTGCTATAGCATTATGTATGATAATTAACAACTTATATCTGCTGCTATAAATAATTATGTTTCAGAGACAAATGAGAGTCGGAGCTAGCATGGAAGATGCAGGATTGATTCATCCTCATAGTTAAGAAAATGTCCAGTCTTTCATATATTTATTTTCCCTAGTATCTGCTTTCAATACTTTTAACTGGTTTTAAACACAGATCAATTCAGTAACAATTAGTTAGGAGCAACACTGGTACCACAGAATGGTGGAGGTTGGAAGGGACCTCTGGAGATGATCTAGTCCAACCCCTCTGCTCAAGCAGGGTCACCTAGAGCACACTGCCCAGGACCCTGTCTACATGACTTTTGAATATCTCCAGGGGTGGAGACTGCACAACCTCTCTGGGCAACCTGTTCCAGTGTTCAACCAGCCTCACAGTAAAAAAAAAGTGGCTGCTTGTGTTGAAGTGGAATTTCCTGTGTTTCAGTTTGTGCCTGTTGCCTCTTGTCCTGTCACAGGGCATCACTGAGGAAAGTCTGGCCCCATTCTCTTGACACCCTCCCTTCAGGTATTTATACACATTGATAAGCTCTCCCCCTTCAGATTTCTCTTCAGGCTGAACAGGCCCAGCTCTCACAGCCTTTTCTCGTATGAGAGATGCTCCAGTCCCCTAATCATCTTAGAAGCCCTTTGCTGGACTCTCTTCAGTAGCTCTGTCTCGTATTGGGGAGCCCAGAACTGGACACAATACTCCAGATGCAGCCTCCCCAGGGCTGAGTAGAGGGAGAGGATCGCCTCCCTCCACCTGCTGGCAATGCTCTTCCTAATGTAACCCAGGATACCATTGGCCTTCTTGGCCACAAGGGCATGTTGCTGACTCATTGTCAACTTGTCCACCAGGACCCCCAGGTCCTTCTCTGCAGAGCTGCTTTCCAGCAGGTCAGCGCCCAGCCTGTACTGGTGCACGGGGTTGTTTCTCCCTAGGTGCAGGACTCTGCCCTTCCCTTTACTGAACTTCATGAGGTTCCTCTCTGCCCATCTCTCCAGCCTATCAAGGTCCCTTTGAAGGGCAACAGAGCCCTCTGGGGTATCAGCCATTCCTCCCAGTTTTGTATTATCAGCAAACTTGTTGAGGTGCACTCTGTCCCTTCATCCAGGTCATTGAAGAATACGTTGAATAATACTGGACCCAGTCTTGACCCCTGAAGGACACTGCTAGCTACAGGCCTCCAACTAGACTTTGTGCYACTGATCACAACCCTCTGAGTTCTACCATACAGCCAGTTCTCAGTCCACCACACTGTCTGCTCCTCTAACCCATACTTTATCAGCTTGTCTATGAGGATGTTATGGGAAACAGTGTCAAAACCCTTTCTGAAGTCAAGGTAGACAACATCCACTGCTCTCCCCTCATCTACTCAGCCAGTCTCTCCWTCACAGAAGTCTATCAGCTTGGTTAATCATGGTATGGATGTGGTCAAAATCAAACTCATTACCTTAACCTGAAAGGCAAAGATCTTAGCAAACTGATAAAGATAGGTCCACTACAGCTATTAATCTTTTTGGAAAATCTTTTTGGTGTCTTAATAGTTACTTGTTTTTCCTCCTTTGCTACAAATGTGCTAATATTGATTATATGAGTAGTTTGTTGTCTATTTCCTCATGCTTGTCTGATGGGGCCTTCGTGTTTTTTGACTCGGCAGTACTTCTGCCTGAGGCTACTGCCATACTGCAGGCTCACAAAAAGTAATGCTAAAACAGTGCACAAAACAGATGGACACTATTCTCCTGGAGATGCCATGACATGATTTAGACAGGATAGTGATAATTTTTAAAATCACTTTTGCACAATAGTGGAAAGACCTTTCTTGGAAAATGGCATTTCTTAAATCATCAAAGGCAGTTAGCTTTGTTTTCTGTGCTGTAATTTACCTGCATGGTAGCATTATCTCAGTATGCCGCACAGTCTGCTGCGTCCGTATAGTTTAAGAAACGGCAATTGATATGATACAGAATCTGTTTTTGAAAAACTGGTTTGTCTTTTCTGGTTATCACTGTCTTAAGTATGAAAAAGAGTGAATGTACTTCAGGAAGCCATAGACACAAAACTAAGTAAGACACAGTACACAAAAGTTGTTATGTGACTCTGTTTTAATGGTCTTTGGAAGGAAATCCAAATGGGCCATTTTATTCTGTTTATCTCCAGTGTCTTTTTTTTAATTTAACTTGCATATGTATATAAATATTAAAATATATACATATATATGTAGTCTTAGCAAAACATACTTTCAGTTCCTTCTGTCTAACCTGTGATAACCGTATGATTCAAGATGGAAGCTTTTAATTACTTTTGTGGCCCCTGGAAATATGGATCACACCAGTTATAAAAGGTGCTTAAAGAGGTAGTGAAAGTCAATGAGAATGTTTCAGCTGGAGTAATTAAGTGACTCTGAGTTATAAGAGAAATTTGTGGTAGAAGGATAAATAATACTCAATATTTCTTTAAGGGCTAGTCTTTCACCTTCTTTACACAATGCTTGTCCTGAATAAATACATTGATTTTATAGTTCTGTCCATGGGGGCATTCTTTCCCCCTTCTTCCATTTGTGTGGCAGTGTTTAATTTTGTCCATCTTCCTTCTAGCCACAGTATTTCAACTATAGTATTTCTATACCTAAAAATAGTAACTTCTCTAAATACGGACTTGTGTGCCAGAGTTTCCCAAAGGTGGGCTGCTGTTTTAATGTGATGATAGAATCATTTTCTGTAACTGTTCTCCTTTTCCCTCATGACTGTTTTCGTACAGTATTTTCTTTAAGTAGCAAGATCTAGATGTTAGATGGCTCATGGTGAGCCAGCTTGTTCAAACGCTGAGTCAGATACAGTGGCCTGCTGTTTGTCTTCACTGTACGGCAAGTCAGAGTTTGTGTGTTTCACTTCTGAAAGCACAGGCCTTTTGCATCAGTCAGACAATTTGTAACAGACGTAATGCATGGATAAGAATTAATAACGAACTTGTTTTATTCTATGTAGCACTCCATTTATACTTTGACCATCTGTCCTTGCAAGAGTGTAAACAACATATGGTTTTCAAACACAACAATTCTGATGCAAGTCAGAGGGAGTTTCAAAAATCAACTTTATTTCTGTTACACTTTTTAGGTAACAAATGCATTGTATTCTATCAGTGACATAGAACTGTATGTTTTGATAGAGGAACTAACTATGCAAATATTCATTTTTAGTGAAAAATATCAGGCTTTCATTTTACTCTTGTTCCTTTAGAGTTACATTTCTGGCAATAACAAATTTTGGCCATCTTGTTTTATCAAATAGATTAAAGCTTTCTTGTAGATTGTTTTAAATTTTTCTTTCATGTAAACTTGATCCTCAGATGAAGGGTACAATGTACTTGCAGACTCTTAATATTGTTAGCAGTACGATATTGCCATTTTTGTAATAAAGTAACATTAATATCAAACTTGGAAGGCGAAGGAATAAGAATCTCACAGATATTAACTACTGACTTTTCATTACATCTTCAGCACATTCCATGCTCTTTCTTTTATAATTATTTATCTCAATTAAGTTTTTTTCCTTAACTTGAAGAGGTATTACTGATCTTGAATATAAAATATATGAGTATTTTAAATATTTAGAAGTAAGCTAATAACACTTTCTGGAAGTTGCTTAATTTGTGATGGGGCAAGGGAATGTTTTTGAAAACTGTACAGATTGTTCTTTTCAGGCAGCTCTAAGAACAAGGAGACATCCCAAAGGGAAGACTAGGAGGCAGCATGCTTCAGATGATGAAAACATGCCATGGAGATTCCTGGCTGTATCTTCTACCACACTGTGACTTGCCCTTTTAAGAAGGGCAGAATACTCTGTGTGGCTGGTTTGGTTGAATAAAGGGTGAAAGACAGATAGGAAATGAAATCCTACCTTCACTCACGTGTTGCTGTCTGTTTGGCAAGTTGTTGTTTTGAAGAAGCAACTTAGTAGCAATCTTTAAACAACTCTGTGCTCAAGTATTCCTATTTTACATATCCCTTGTCTTTGCTGCACAACAGAAGCATAACTTCCCCCCACCCCATAACTCGCAGCATCTCCCTCCTTTCTCCCTCTCCTGCCAAAATAGTCTGAATTTAAAATTCAGAGATGAAAATAATTGGTTTCTTTCTGCTTTCAGCTGTGCCAAACTAGATCGTAAGGAATTACACTTATGGCAGCATATCTGAAAATGCAAGTTAATTCAAAGTTTTTTTTACAAATGCTTTAATAGCAAAACAACTTAGTTTATGCAATGTTCACCATCTCCTCTGGAGAAGATACCATTTTAATGGTGAAAGCAGTGCTGTATGAGATTTTCTGTTTTGCAGGCTTAAAAAATGAACAGCTTCATTCTCCATAACTTTTTTTTTCTCTTAACTGTAGACAAGAGATTACAGTGTTTTGAACTGGTACTAGGAGGTTTCAGAGTAGCTATAATGATTATTCAAAAGTTTCACAATTAGCTGCAGATATTTGAATCTACATTTTGCTTCTGAACTGACCCGTGGATGACCTTGGCATTCATCTAACACACATATCTCTCTTTGCAAATGTAAATTGTTAATGTTTGAATGGTTCTCACCACTCCTGTATAACTCTGATATTATTACTCTTACTTTGCAGGTAAAATATAAAATCTGAGATGTAAAATAATTTCCCCCTCACTGGAGAAAGCTTTATTGGAAGATGCAGGATTTAGACCTAGAAGCAGTTGACTGACTTGTTTTCAGTCCTGCTTTCCTTGTTAGTAAGGCATGAATTACAGATTATGGAAAGAAGAGTGTGGAGATAAAAGGAGTGGGGAAGAGGTGATAGATGATTACTCAGGAATTAAAATTGCTCAACAGGACTAGAAGCTGTTAGTAGCAAGACAGAGGGAGATCAGACAGTTTACTTTTTATAACTGAATAGGGGAGACATTCCCTCGGAAATACTTGGTGAAAATGATGCAACAACTGTTGAGGAGTCTATGGAATTTGCTTGAGGCTAAAGATGCTAATATTTGATCAATTCGAGCAGTGAAAAAATTAGAAAGGTATGTTTCTTATTACGATGGATTTTTTTTTTAATCAATTTGAAATTAAGTAGATAGAAGGACCTTTTCTTCCCTGTGTTTTGGTCTGTTCGTATCGCCCTGCATATATTGATTTGCTGTCCTAACTCTTTTGTTTTTTGATCTCTTCAGGAGGATTGTTAAATAAAAAATTGGAAAATTCTTAGTCATTTGTTTTCATTCTGAATCTTTTTGCAGGTAGAGTGCTTTTATGGAGACAGTTTAATTCTCTGACCATCAGCTTGCCTATTAGTAAAGTACATATAATATTAGTTACTTTATTGAAGCACTTTGAGAGGTAGTTGTTGAATAGTACTCTACAAATGCAAGATTATTACCAAGAACAAACTCTCAGTAGTGCAGTAGGTAGATATCTCACATAACAGAGGAAATGATAAGGATGACTCTGAGGTTTCAAGTGGTCTTTGTGAATATCTGGGCAACAATTTTTTTTTTTTTTTTTTTACAACACTCCCAAATTTGTCGGTCTAATATTACTGAATTACGGTTTTCAGTAACAAAAGCAACAAAAAGGATTTTTATATGACAATATCTGCCAGAGACTATTTTATGTGGTATCATATGGTCATTTTAATGGGATTTTGAACAGTTTCCTTTATCTTGGGATAAAATAGCTAAATAGCTATCCTGATGGCTCTAAAATAAATTGCTTATGACTGTTTGCTAAATTTAATTTTTATTAAGTATAGATATTGAAAAAGAATCATTAGCTGTGTGAATGTAGTGTCATTCCTGTGGACAAGCTGAGAATATAAGAGTATGTAATGGCAATTTTTTTTTTAAAGGCTGTGGCATACTGTACTTCTGAAATAAAATGTATTTTATTACTCAAATCATACCACATTCTGTATTGCTTTACTGCTCTTTGTGAAATTTTCCTACACAGATAAGTAGAAGCATTTGGCTAACTGATTGCCTGTGTTTTTTGGCCCGAGAATTGCATTTGTTGTTCAGTAAGCTAGGAAGATGCTTTGAATGTTTTTTGTGGTTGTAGTAGACTGTGTGGGGGAGTTATCAGTCACGGTCCAGGACCCTCTGTATTATGCACTGCACGCAACGGAATGAAATGTTTGTCTTTTAATATTATTTACCTTTTGAGAGAGAGGAGGATTGAGATGGTGCTCATGGAATCAGCGTCCTCCTGAAGTAGCCGGAGCATGTGGCCGGTTTGCCTGCCTGTGTGATCAGCAGCTCTCGTTACTGAGCCTTATGCCGCTGGCGTAGGACTCTGTGTGGCGCAGTAGGTGGTGGATCCAGGGAATGAGGAGGAGGAGGGAGAGGCGCCATTTAGCTGCACCGAATTTGGAGCAATTCAGATCCATCCTTTGATTAGATTTACTTTGGCACACTTCATTGGGTGCTAGAGGACATAGGCCCAATTTCTGAAGAAAGTCAGTTATAGTTACTGATTTGCTTAAAATGAATTGAGGTCAGTTGGGACAGCTTTTAATTTTAACTGTGTCCGTAGCCTGTATGTTCAGTTATAGGAACTGTGAAGCTTTTGGGTAGCAAGTTGCTCTAACAGGGCCAGTAAATGCTTAAACAATAAGTGTGTGTACTCATGTCAGATTAATCTGTAGAGGGTTGCAAAAGATTATTTCTGTGTCTGATGTATATGCACACATGTATATGCACACATGTATATGCACACATGTATATGCATCATCGATTCATGTGTGGCATTCCATTCAGCTTTTAAAAAAAGAAAAGATGTAAAAACACATCATGGTTTGGAATGGTTGCTAAATTGATGCAGCTTTTAGTATAGCTGTGTCTTTTTCACTGTGTGGTGGTTTCCAAGCTGAACGTTACTTTGAACACTGCAGAGAAACATCTGTCCCTCTTATGAACAGAGAGAAAGAATAAAGTATAGATTAACAAAGACAGAAAAAGTTATTTATTTGGGAGTATCTTTAACTGATTGGTAGGTGATCAAGCAGTACAGCATTAGTGAGGTGAAACTTTTCTTGTTTACTTGTATCTTGGAATAAATGGGCTCAATAGAATAAATAATTGCAGATATATTAAGTTTCTTGTTGTTTATGATAAGGTCTATATTAGATATCGTTGATGAGGAAAAACTATTAGGAGTAGGATTTCAAAGGATACTCCTGGAAACAGTGAGCAGTCTTCTGTCTCAGCTAAAAAAACAAAAGCAAAAAATTAGCACTAAATCATGTTAATATTTAAAGAAAATATCTATACCAGAATTTAAGAATATAATGTTTCTCAGGTCAAATCTGTTTTCAGTTACAACTCCATGTCTAAAAAGAGTATGTTACACATAACACATTTTTTCCCAAGCTAACCCTCCTCCTTTCTTCTGTCTGTCTCTACTAGAGATAGCTATTTATTTTATGACACAGGAGGTTTGCCCATTGGAAGCTAAAGGTGCATTTTGTCATAAAGAAGCTTCTGCAGGCTTATCCATTGTTTTTTGTTTTTTTTACATGCCTTAAATGTATTTAATGTAAAGTATGATCATGTTCTAAAGAACTCTCATGCTTCTTAAAAAAAAAAAAAAAAAAAAAAAAAAGCTCTTCTGTGTTCTAGCAAATGCAGTCAGCAGCAGCTACTCAGCCTTAAAAATCATAAGGGAATCCAAATATTTGTAATTCAGTAGTAATAATAATTAGAAATTAGACCAATTAATTTATCTGAAAAAAACATTCTCTTTACCTGCCAGGTTTGTGGGTGCTTGGCATCTTGCCTAGCATCAGAAGGTTTCTGTATTAAGCTTCTCTGTGATAAAAATTGTATTGAAGTAAGATATCACAGTTTATAATCAGATGTCATAAGGTGTAGTGCTATATTGGACAATATAGCTAACATTCCATCGTGGGGAAAATGGAGAAAAATAACTATATTTTACTGTTTTATTTTACTATCTTGGAAGGATTGGCTAGCCAGAGAGCTAGATGTAGACAGGATTGACTCGTAACTGTGTGAACCCCAGAAGATTTGCAGAAAATTCTGTTTCAAAAACCACGGATGTTGTGGCAGCTCTATTGCTTTTTGTGCTCTCCCTTTCTCTGATATTGTAGCTTACTGTGCAGGCTCTTGACTTAGGGTTGCTGATCCACTGTGGGTGTAGTGGACTTTATACGACATCCTAAAACTTTGACTCTTGGCTGAGAGGGAGTAAAGCCATATTTTTCTTTCCTGGATATGTGATGCTGTGTACGTCTCCTAAGGCTGGCCCAGGGCCCACAGGCAAGATTGCCATTCACTTAAAATATTTTACTGTCACTACTCTTAAGTGCTTCCATGATTAAAGAAAATAAGGTAGCTTCATGCTTAGGCAACCAGAAGACTAGTTATTACTTTTCAAATATCAGCAGACCATTTCTTTTGCTTTGAGATAGGCTTGACTTACTGCCAATTCCTTCAACCATTCTAAATTGTTCTTTGTAACTCAGGCAGGCAACTAAACAATCTGCATTGTCTTGAAAATTTACATAAATAATTTTCCATGGTGCTGTAAGTCTCGCGTGACTGTTCCATACATCAGTATTTTTGGGGTAATATCAGCTTTGTGTAGTCATTCCATAAGGATAAGCCATGACCCCCAGTTCTGATTCAAGTAAAACTGATTTCAGTGATGTATTTTTCCCTGGGTGGTTCTTGTTTGATCACACTGGATATTTTTTGGTTTGTTTGTTTGTTTTTTAAATGATGGGTAACCTTTTCAGGAATAGAAAATTAATCTAGAAATACCTGCTGTACTCTTTCTACTTCTCATTAATTTTCCACTAAATCTTGAGGGCTGCTTGTTGGCTTGAACTCCCTGACCACTGCTGTTGCTATAGAGCAGTTAGTTGCCTTTATTTGTGTTCCTAAGGGGACAAAAGAATACCAAAAAAGAAGTGGTTTCAGGCTTCAGTTTCTCTGTTTGAGCATTAGTATTCACCAACTGTACTGCGGTAGTGTTATAGCGGCTGCTGAAATGTCATTAAATCCTGATGTTACATATCTGGCAGCTTGTCTTAATGTAAGCTAGTCAGTGAACATACATTATGCAGCTATTGATAGTTTTCTACATTTATATTAAAAATAGGTATTTCCTAAGTTTAAGCACAATAATACAAAATTTAATCTACCTAGTATTTATTATAGTTCTTTGACCAAAATATGCACCTGCTTGCTTTAGAAAGTGTTTTATTTTCTGATGCTAATACTGCAAGGAAAGTTGGAATTACAACATATAAAATAACTTCTCATTCTAACAATTGGTAAGAAACGTCATGTTTGGATTCTACTAGTTCAAGTGAAGGATGTGTTGCTCATATGCTAATGTCTGTCCTCATTCCTACTCTGATCTGCAAACTGCAGTACAGTAAGGCCGTCCAAGCTATCAGCCTTAATTATTAGTTCTGGGTCTTAACAGAAAAAAAATAGTTTTCTGTTATTTCTGCCTTCTCTCGAACAGATTAAATGCTTATTTTTTGTATTCAAATTTATCAAAACAGACTTAAATGCAGAAATGTCTAGGAGATTATTTAACCTTAGGAGACAGAGAGAGCTTTAAAAATTACCCATATATGAGATTACCTTAAGTATCCAGTACCTTTTGATTTATTTTTCTCTACACTTGAGTTTTACATAGATGTTTTGTGCTGTTCTTGTATATTCCAGAATTCCCTTCGCAGTCAAGACTAAATGTTAATGATGACAAAAGATAAAATGGCCTATGCAGATTCATATCCCTCTGGTAAGTGCAAAGCAAACAGAACATCTTCATTCTACTAGATTTCTTTGTTTTTCATTACAACAGAAAAATTAAAATGACTTGGCTTCACCTCAAGCCTTCAATTGCGCTGTCGGGTTATTAAATATACAGTGGAAGAGCCAGTAATGAGTAGTATTGCTTATATACCTTGTCTGTTTGTTCTCTATAAACAGAAGATTCATTACCATGTTTTAAGAGACTTGGGTTTTATTGACTTTTCTTTCTAAGAACCTTTTTTATTCTCATAATAGCTTTCAAGAGTATTTTCCTGCTTTTTTCACCCCCATTAATCACTGAATCATCTTTTTATATAATAATCAGCAGCAATTGAGACTGCCATCCAGTCAGCTCAGTGCTAACAGCTGTCATCTTCCAAATTATTTAGGGGTATTG
>NW_020447196.1:1061295-1096783 GCF_003343035.1 Apteryx rowi | reverse complement strand
CATATTGCTTAAATAGAATTGCATAGTTTATCACCTTGAGATTAATTTGATTTAATTCAATAGGGAGTTGAAGCATTGCATTAGAAAGTACAATGTCCAGTGGGTAGGATTTTATTGTCTCCCATTTTGTATTTAAAACACAGAATAATTTTATTTTCAACTTCTCTCCTGTTTCTGCAAATACTATTTGAACTTCTGTACAATTTGGTGTGCTTTCCCAGTGGAACTGAAAGGAAGCTCAAGCTCTGGATTGTTGTATTATTCACAGGCTAATGTGGTATATATTGAAGACAAGCGTTATGAGCAAACTAAGTGTGATAACTAGGGGCAAACTAAACCCATTTTCTGTAATAAAAACCATATGGCCTTTTAATTCTGATATTATTTCCCCATAAAATACTAGAGAATTGATGTACTCTGTTCCAGTTCAGCCATATTCATTTGGGGTTAAGGAGGTATGTTATCACTTATTACTTTTATTTAAGAGAACAAAGCATCTTGTGGGGTACTAATCCTGGGAGCTTTGGGGTTTCCTTGTACTCTCTTATTTTTCAAGTGAAAAATAAGTTGCAGTATAAACCCTGAAATGAACACAATGCTTGAATTCTGAAAAGCTGTTGTTCAATGATAAATATTCCAGATATTTTTTTTTCTCCCTAAATATATCTGGAAGGAAAAAAGAAGCAACTTTTGTGTGGGTGATAGTGTGCTTTGAGGCTAATTATAAGATGCAAGTAAGAAGATTATATTTCTGTATATAAATTAATAATACAATAAAATAAGATTTAAAACTTCACAGATCCTATTAAATCTATGTTTGGGAGGAGAGGAAGTAGAAGTGCAGAAAAACTGTGCCTCCATTAAGCACACTGGCAGCACTGACAGCTCTTGCTGCTCAGAAGGTATGATTCAGATTTCAAAATAGCAAATCACTTTTGAATTTTGAGGTGTATAGGTATTAAGCGTCTATTATTTGGTTTATTGTAACACTTTATTTTTTTCTGGACAGAATTTTACATATAAACTGTGTGGGTTTCTTCGTTATAAAAGGTATTACCATAAATTACATGATGGTAATGGCAAGACATACAAAGACATCAAGTCCTTACTTTGTTTCTCCCTAGGCTTGGCTCTGTACGAACAGACAGGCTTATGAAAATTAAGCTGTTTTATCTGGTATATGGTGGATTATCTTCAATAGCTAGATAAGAGGGAACAAGTTGAGAATTCCCAAATGACTGTTGTTGGTAATGATCTATGAAGCAGATAGAAAACAGATTTTTGTTAAGCTGATTCTGCAAAATGGAGTGTAGCAAAGGAACTTGAATGTGAAAATACCCTGGCAGGTCCATGGTGACACAGAATCACATATTGGAGCATAGCGACATGTGTTTTATTTGTGTATTCATAGGAGGGATTTATCCTATACAGAAATGGTTACCACTGGAAATTACAAGAACAGAATTTGTGGAGGTATCAGCTGTTATTGCTAAATTGAGTTAGGTGCTATAAATTACTAATTTCCAAAACATAAGTCAACTCAACTATGAAAGGCTTTTAATTTTAAAATCCTTTCTTGCTTTAGAATTAATGTACATTTGTAACAGTATGATCTCAAATAATACAAAATCAGCTTATCTTGACATAGATTTGGAATCTTGTTGTGACAAGCATTCTGCAGAACTTTTGAACAACCATAACAAACTTTGAAACAAGGGCATGTCAAAATGGGTTTGACTGAATTTTACTTTGAACAGCGACTGACAGTACAGGAAGATCAAAGTTTAGATATGTGTTTCCATATGGCCATATGAATTGAAATTGTTCCATTTGAAGTAGTAATTTATTCTTGGCATCTCAGATATAGTTGTCAAGTATTATGTGCACATATTTGTTATGACTTGTGCTGTTGATAGCCTTTTAGATAAAGGATTATACTTAAACAGTTTAGGAGCAATTTAAGTGTTATCACTATTGAATGGTAAGCTATATAATCTTTTTTATTTAAGGACTAAATTGATTTGGAAAGTAAGGAAAGGTTTTTTAAGCCAGCAGGAAATCTGCTAGTACACAGCATTCTCTGTATTGTTTAAAAAAAAAAAAAAATTGCTAAAAATTCTATGAAGTGTATACATGCCAAGCACCTTTTCTTGTAAGTCAATGATAGCTCTTTCCATAACCATTCTTTGTCTTTATTTAGTATAGAAAGTAATGTTTGTGTCATTATAATTTGTATTCAATATGAAGGTTATGTCTTCCATACCAGACAAGAGCATTTTGTGCTCTTTAAGTACAAGTTAATATTTCTGTGATCACTGAAACATTTCAGAGGCAGTAACAGAGTTAAGTCTGAGTTTCCAATATCACCATTAATCATTTTGGTTAAATGCTGATATCACCTTGCAAATTTTAAATAAAATACTGGATTCTTTTGCTGAAAATGGCAGCTTTCTGCACTCTGAGTGATACCAAGCAGTCCACCCAGTTACTTTTTTTTCTTTAGTGAAGGGGATTTCGTTCTTCTGGAAGAGGAAGTATGGCTCTAATAGTTAACCATTCTTTTCTTAAAGCACAGTTAAATAACTGAACCTAACATGAGGATGAGCTGTGTAGACATTTCATATTATTGACATGCATATTATTCATGTTATTTATCATGTAAACTAAACAAGTTTTCCTTTCAGATTTTTTGGGTTCAGTGTTAATTTTATTCTACTTGTAATAAACTAGCACAGATATTCAGTTTTCCTGCCCTTAATATATAAATAAATATATATATATATATATATATATATGGCTGTAGAAATCATAATTTCCTTTGGTTTCCCCCTCTCGGATCTGGTCAAGTGTGTATTATTGCCACAGTACAGTTTGGGTATGCTATTACTGAAACACTAGGGAAAAACACCCTCCAGGAGTTTTCGCTCTGTATTGGAAAGTGGGAGCAGGTATTATAGTACAGATACTCCTGTCTAGTTGTCTATGCTRTAAACAATAACAAAAAATAACTAGAAAGAACATGAGGAAGGGGAGAAAATGCATCTGGTAGAGAGCTTGATTTGGTGATATTGGAAAAAGCTATGTACAAAAGATGTCTCTGGTTATGAGAGCTGACCTAGCTGCCTTGGGGTACCTAAAAAGTAGGTGTGTTCTGACCATGCCATACAAAGCAACTGAGACTGAAATATTATTCAGGCTGCTTGCAGAATTTCATCATTAGTGCTGTTCCCCTTTTCTCCAGACTTGCACTTTGCAGGCTTGCTGTTTGTGTTATTGTTATTGGTTCAAAGCCAATATAATTTAGGGACAAATAGGGACCAAAATACTTTTAGCACGTGGACAAATAGAAAGAAAACTTATTTATGCAATCATAGTACTTATGAGTTAATTGTATGGACAAGAACTACCTATGTAAAACCACAGATTTCTTGGTGAAAGAATCTGGAACTGTTAATAGTTTGTCGCAAATAACATTCTGTGCCATATAGTTCATAATGAGGAATTTATTACTGACATCAATGAGAAGTGGAATCTGTCAAGAAATGTTTTCATTATTTAAAATTTTTCAAGTCAGAATTAATTTAAAGTTTTGAAGATTCATCTTTTGCATGAAGTGTATGTAAAAAAACATGCCTACTTCACTCTTTCAAAATGAAATACATTCTGTGACCAGCACAAAAACTGACACCAGGATACACTCTTAAGGGCCTGATCAATGGGGTTCTGATTAAGTTCTTTCTAGACATCAGACAGGCTTAATAATTTTGAAGTTAGGAAGCACTGAGAATTTTCAGTGCTGACCAATTGTTTGTCCCCCCTGCCCCTCTTTCGCGTGTGCGCTCTTTTGTGTGCACTCTTTTGCTTTTTTTTTTTAACTTAATTATATTCTAAGCCTGGTGTAAGATTTTTTTTTTAATCATTCTAATGAAAATCAGCAATTATAGCTGTTGTTCATATTCTCCTGTAAAGAAAAGATGTTTCAGTTGCTAGGATCATATATTAAGATACACTTTTTGTACTATAATCATCACAACAAAAATATTTCACAGTAACTATGATTTTACGTACCTTTGTAAGTAAAGGATGTGAACAGTGATTGCAAGCTGGTAGGYCATGTTTAGTGAAAATATTTCCTGTAAATGAAATTTCAAAATAAACCCGAACAAAGCAGGGAGTAAAAGGTAGGCTAATGTAGAAGTCATCTTAAAAGTATTCTTGGCAAATTGCAATGTGCATAGCAGTCACTGCATGTTATTCAGAGCTGCTAATATGGACACTGAAACAAGCCTGCTGTACAGGTGCTAGAWTTTGATTTAATAAATAGTCTGTACAGTATCAAACTATATAAAAAGTCTAAAAATCACAATGAGAATTATTATATTTAAAAATTGTTCTATATTGTAAAAATGTTAAAATTAGGTTAAAACCACCATTAAAAAAGGTATGAAATGTACAATTTTGCAAGTGGAAACAAGGGGCTCAAGAAGGCTGCCATAAAGGCAAATACAAGTTGCTTTGTGATTTCTCCTTGTGTCCAGTATCTTCATATACTTTGGTGATCCCACAGACCTCCGAGCCGTTCTCTTCATGCAAGTAGGACATGAGCTCAAAGTATCTATCACTGATTTCAGTAGAGAGGAGTGGCTCCATAAGGAGTACAAGGCTATTTTAAGAGACAAATACACAGTACAGTCGTCTTATGTAAATACTTGGAAAAAAACAGGAACAATATTGTTTTCTAACTAAAGAGCTGTGAAATCAGTGGAGTCACAAGGGTATATAATATATGGTAGAATCTTTTAACATCATAAGCSTCCTGGAAACAAAACATTTGTTTCTGTAAAAGTTTGTATCTAGAATACCATTTGAGAACTTAGTTGAGTTTTAACCGCAAGCTGCAAAGATTATATATTCCCAAAGGTACTAAAATCAATATAACTCAGATAAAATATTGCTAAAAGGCAGTAATCCTTTACACTTATTTCTCACAAAACATTGAGTGAGGAACCAGTAATTAAAGGCAATATAAATGGCAGACAAGGTGAAACAGATCGCTGGAACATAATTCTTGAGTGTTAACTGGCACTTAACACAATAACTCTACCTTCAATTTGACAAATACAATAAGACACCTATGTTGACATACAYGTGGTGCACTTAACCTCTTTTATTTATGTAAGTAACTGAGGTGTTAAAATTGTCTTGAAAAGCAGACATCAAAGGAAGAAAAAAAGCTAGGAAGAGGCAGGTAGTAGTCATTGCTTTTAGTGACCAATGATTGGTGGTTATTTTTTTCCGATATCCGTAACTAATAATTTCCATGCAAAGCCTCTGTTTTGTTGCTCAACTGGATAGGTAGCTTGGGAAGATTGGAGGGAGTCCACTGTTTTTCAACAATAATTAGTTATGAAGACTTTTCTAAATGAAATACAGTAAGCTAAAAGTGTGTGTATCTCACACGCTGCATATGGTACACTTTTAATATATACACTGTCATTATATACACAAGCATCCTGTATGTACACTGTTATCACCCTCATTAGGAAGTTAAAAGTCAATAGACAATGAACCTTGTGCAGTATCTTCTCTTCCTCTAACATAGATTTCACAGGGAATCTCTTCCATAACCCTGTCTTCTATGACTTGCTCAGGGCAGTCATGCGCTTGTTTGAAAGTGTAACTACTTTTCTTGAATGTGCTATTAAATGTTTTCATTGGCTGAGGTTGCGCAAAATCATTGCGGAAGGGAAGTTCCATGGAGCTGAGGTTTGTCCTGCTTTGTTTTATATTAGAGGCCTGAGAGCCACAGTGGTGGTCATGAATGCATCTAGAAGCTGTTGAAGAGCGTCTCATTTTCTGATAGTTTTCAAGTTCTTCTGATAAATCTGCCAAATCTGCAGAAATTTCTTTGTCCCTTAGTGAAAATAGTTCATAATGTGGAGGATCAAATACTTCTTGGAAACCAGTTTTATTGAAAGCATTCTTGCAAGCCATAACCTTTTTGCGAGGTTGCTTTACTTGCACTAGAATTGAAATGATAAGAAGAACTAAAACTATCCCTGATGTGATGCCAATGATTGTTCCATGAGTTCTGGTGATTTGTTCAAACAATCCAGTCTTTTTCTTTTCTGCAAAGAAAATGGGGATTAATATAAAGTTTTTATTATTATTCACTTTTTTGGATAATGTATTAAAGCAAATCAAACTATATTCTGATCACCATGTGGGTGCTATGTTATTAGTGAATAATGACTTCATGGCACTGGAGACTACAATTGTATGTCACTGAGATTTGTCATGTTGGATCTGTGCTTTTGTTCAGCAGGTCTAATTCCCTGTCTTTATTAATAGCTACTATATGATAATTCAGGTGACAGCAGAACTCTGTGGCTAGCACATGCTGACTCCATTAGGATGCAGCTCCATTTCTGAACCTATACAAATTCAGTTCACGTTCTAAGATCCTTGGTTTAAAGAGGATTTTGTACAGCTGCAGATGCTGCTTCCTTGTCACAATTTGGTGCTATTGGTAATATCCACATTGACAGTGGATGGAAACCTAGAGTTAAAATGATCTTTTTCTTTTTTTAAAAGTAAGATACAATAACAGCAATGATGTAAAACTGACTATGCTATTTGTTTTCACTCTGGAAAATTAATGACAGTGTCTGTTGCATAACTCCGTTAYGCCTATTTCAGGGCAGGGAAGTTCCGATCCATTCCGACTGTAACAGTCCAGTAATCAAGTCAGTTGGGAAAAACCAAACCCAACCAACCCAAATCCTGTGGCACTGCTGGGTAGCACTTCTTATGAAAACACACAAGATGGCAGCATCAGATTAAGATGGTTTCACATACTTAAAACACCTATTTGAAGACAAATTTTTCCAGTTTTCTGTTTTGTAAAAGTACTTGTTCTAGGTGACTAAAAGAATTCCACACTAACAGAATCTAAAATAATCACTAGGAAAAAAAGCATTTAAGAGTAAAAATGTAGTTGCCTAAATGTTACATGCTGTTTTCAGATATTTGGCTTCTAACATCTGGAACTGTGTGTCAGGCACCTAAGTACACGACGCAGTGCATGACGAGAGTTAGATACCATGGTATGCTATCCAAACCAAGGCCGTGCACCATGGTACGCTATCCAAACCAAGCCGTATACTAAACAGTTCCAAGGAATTGGCCAATAAGAAATAAGGGTGGTGAAGTCTGAAATACTGCTCCACTTCAGAGTTTAGACTCTTTACTCTGACTTATGTTTATAGCTTTAATGTGAAAGATGACTGCACCCCTTGGCTTTTCTAGCTTAGAACTTAATGTTAGCATACTTTTGTGGGAAATACAGGTTTCAGTCCTATGTCAGTTCTCTCATCTGCTCCTAGATTTCTTAGTTCTTGGAAGATGTTCTCATCAAAAGCTGTTATGCAAAAGGTGAAGTCTTTATTTTCTTAAAAGAAATTGGACGCTACTGCTATGTTTTTTTTTCTTTTTTTCTTTTTAAGCCTCACTGGGCTTAGGCATAAGGTAGGTGTCAACATGCTCAGATTGTAGGCAGTTGCGGATATGGACAAAATGACAACTTTAGGTGCCTGAAGTATTAGGGCACAACTGAGAAGCTTACACAAATGCAGAAGCTGAGAAAATTGTTGATTTAGTTGCATCAGTCTCCCTTCAGTCTACCTTGGATAGCAAGATGGATCCAGTTTTCAGCAGTCTTTTAATTGTCTGCTGTATAAGTATTAAAGCAGAATTTAGACTTCATCTAACATAAAACATGGTAGATCATTCAGCACTAGGCACATCAATTTACAAATATTGAGAAGGACACTTTTTTCACACTGTTATATAGTCTTTATGGAATTCATTTTTGAAATGCTGCAGCAGGTTAGTGAATTGCAGATTCTAGGCAAGATTTCAAAAACACTCGTAGAGATAGGAAATGGAAGTTACACCAAAGAGGGAACATATTGAATATTATCAAAACTGAGAATTGCTTAGAGGAAACTTTCTGTTGTATTGAAGACTCGGGGGTCACTGATCAGTTTTGTTAACTGGAAAGTTTGCATAATATACCTTGCATTAGGGTATCTATTAGAAATGTGTGAAAATTTTTTTTTCTTGATAATGTTTTCCCAAAATACAATTTTAAATACGGCTTATGAACAGAGAAATGAAACAAATCTTTTASTAAATAAATGTAAACTCTCTGGTTTTGACCCCTTCTTCAGTTAAGAAGAATTTCTCTTTGAAATTGAGCTAATATTTTAATTAAACTTTCCAGAGTTGTTTTGTTTTCAGATCTATTTATGCTGTTGTATTTGTCACAAAACAAATTCAAAATTGTGGTTTTTTTTTTTGTTTTCCAACTCTGAAAATTCAGTTATTGTTGCAACACAGGTAAATACATTTTTATTCTATGTGGTCTAGTAAAATGACAATTTCTTCAAATCATGAGAATTTTCCCTACTAAAGCTGAGATTGCAACAGTCCTACTGTAGTTGTGATGGTTTCAACAAGACTACTCCCCTGCCGCATTCTAGAAGCAGTGATTTACATGTGTGTCTGTTTTCCGTAAGTGATAATGACTTCCTACTTTGCTAACAATCCCTCCTTCCTCCCAGTTCCTCTACTACCATATGCAGCAGTTGCATTAACTCTCAGATGGTCTAAATGATTAACAAGTTAAAAGCAAAATAAATGCTTTAAAACTGTATTTAGTTTTGAAGATTGCTGCTTATATTTCAGACCTGAAAAAAGGCCTTTTGTGCATGAAGGCTTGTCTCTCTCTTTCCAGCTGTATCACTTTATCTAATAAAAGATATTACCTGTCCCTACAAACCTTGCTTCATTTAAATTTTAGGAATGGGTAGGATGCAACCTGGCAAATACTAAATTCTATTTCTTATTAAGGTAATGTCCTTTTAAAATGGAAAGAATATTTTGAAGAGGAAGAAAGGTTTTAACTATAAAGCAGTAGGATCAATCTTCACTATGCTCATATACCTCCTGAGTTTAAATTAAAAATTTGAAACACCTTCCTGAGATTAATAGTACAGCTGTCTTCAGGATATTTTGGGCAAAGACCTTTCATGATTTTTTTGAAAGGCAAACTGACCATCCTGGATCATAAAGGTTACACTTTGCTTTGTATTCACCTCTGCAGTGATTTTCATCCCAAGGGTATGCACAGTTTTGAATGCCATTGCAGACTAAAGAATTATTGATGCACATGTTGCTATGGCAGAAGTAAGTGCTGCCTGAGCAGGGAGCTGCAGAAAAGAAGAGGAAGACAATATTAGGAATTTCCAAAACTCACACATTGCCCCCAAATAGTAAATTCCTATTATATTCTTTAACATCCATATTCATTCTTTATCTCTTTACAGTTTAAACACAATGACTTTTCCCGCATATCACTTATTATTGGGTAGTTTACTCTATGTTCATTTGGTTGCTTTCAGATGTATTATCAATGCTGCAAACAAAATCTTCATGCTCAAACTGGGTAGCAGAAAGAGACAGTCACCCACCACAGATAATGGAGGAAGGCTTTAATACTTGCCTTTAAAAACAAAATACTTAAAAATCACACGCTCCCCATCAATTATATATTTATTCAATCTGCTGTGCATCTGCTGTGTAGATGGCATAGCTGGTTCTGAAGCAGTTCCTAGAGCCCAGTAATATATTAAGGCAAATCAGATTTCAGCTTGCACAGAACTGTGTTTCAGTAATTGCAAGAGATTTTGGTAACTGGAGGCATATAAGTCATTCCTGCTTGTGAATCAAAGCTCTTAGATCCTCCTATTAGAGCTAATGCAGGAACTGAGAGAGAGCACAGTTTAGCTTTTTATCTAGCTAGCTATAGTTAGAAATTTGAAGAAATAAATTAACTAGAAAGTTCCTCTAAAGAAGATTTTATGCATCCATGAATGTTCTTCACATTAAAAAATATAAAAATATCTCTTCAGGATGTTGTATAATATACATAGTGAATTCTTTATGGCTTCAGAACATCGGACAAGAAGTTGGTGTTCCCTTTCTCTGGTTCAGTAATGTGATATTTTTATCACAGAAATGTCTGTTATTAGTGGAGTCAGTTATACATTAAATAGCATAGATGTATGATAGACACTCTACTATTTGGTTCCAAACCTTTGGCCTCTTGGCATGCACTGGGAAAAAATATCTAGGTAGTTCTTCCCTCAATTTGGAAAGAATGTGCAAGCTTCGCTTTATAAATAATGGTCCAATTTATCTTTTATATAGAATAGCTTAAAAAGGATATGTATGTAACAGGCTACAATGTCTATTGAAAATACTTTTTACTGTGAGATAAAGTAAGATGTATGAAAGTGGTGTCCAGAATGGCTGATAAGGATCCATGTGTATTTGCTAATGTTTCAGTATGGACCCATATGGAGTTGCACGGCTTTTGGAATAGCGGATGAAGAATTATGATGCAAGATGCATTCTCTTCCTTATTTCCCTGTATAGGGGAACCTTTTCATGTTTGTATCTTTTTGAATGATGCATTCTGCTGCTGCTTCTCCATCCACCATCACGGTTTATGTTCCTGTGTAGTCTCTTTAATGGCTTATGTTCACATGTTCATAAAGATGGGACACATGGACTTCATTTTCTGTTATTTGTTATTTGGAGAGTAGAGTCTCTCTAACAGTCCCAGTGTTTGACTGGGTGCAGTCCCCAAGTCTTCAAGGACAGAACCAGACTTTTCTTGTAACTTCCTAAGACTGGTACAATGTTCAGTGTTGTTAATATCTAGCATTATTCATGTATTGAATCAAGCCAAAAATCAAATACATTGATTTTTAACACTGCTGTTAGCTGAATTACTTTGTCAAATCTGCAAGCAGCACCAGGTATGTGTGAAGTGACTGTCATGCACAGTTAGTTCATTTATGTAAATCTTTTCAGAAATATTGATTGTTTTCATGGTTGGCTTCATATAATTATGAATAGCTTAATGATCTGAAAAGAAGATAAGCATGGATTCACTCTTTTCAGTTAGAATATTTGCTTAGCACTAGATTGTTTAAAAATACATTAAACTTATTTTTCAGACCCATACTTTTGAATTACCCTATGAGAAAAGGAAAAGATAGTATGTCAAGTTAGAAGATAAGTAAGAACAACCACATACCTCTACAGACTTTCTTTTGGCAATGACTTTTGAGTTGCTTTAAAATCTTAAATTTGAAAAGTTATCTAACCTTAGGAGTAGTCATCGTTTCAGCCTCTTATATGCAAAAAAAATAAAAAATCAATATTTATAAAATAAATCAATAATTCCTCTGGCAAAATTCATAGCATTTTCTGACTGAAAGCTTAAATAACTTGCACTATTGCAAATGCTCATAATTATATTGAAAAATAAAAAGTACTGGAAAAGCAATTAGAAGTTTGACAAGCAAGCAGTGCTTAAAAGTGGTAGTTACTGAAAATCACAGTATGAAAAATTTACTAAACCCTATTTTAGTTTACTGAACCCTATTTTTATTGTTTAACCTATTTTAGGTTAATCTGTTTAACCTATTTTATGTTAAACTATAGATCAGTTTTGGAAGGATGTAATTGTTTCTTACTATCATGTACATAAAATAAGCAACACAATATTTTTCTTAAAAATCGCTGCCACTTTCGAAAGATTATTTTACAGAAGGTAATTTTTATCCTGTGTTAAACTTTACTGWTTTACAGAACAGAATATAAAATCTACCTTGTACCTGTAACTTGAACTTTTCTGCAAGGTGGTGACCAGGATCTTTTTCAGGACTGGCTACAGACATGTTAGTACTGTCAAAAGAGTTATTTCTTTAAAGCCAAACCTGTACTATTTATTCTACAAGCAAAAGTTACTGAAAACTTAACCTTTAGCACAACTGTAGTTTTGATTTCCTGAAGTTAGATGGCAGATAGGTTTTATTCAGCTCTACCAATGTATTGCAGATCTGCTCTGCAGTTCCAAACTTTGTCTACCTCTGTGCTGACGATGCCACTTCTCGGTTTTGTGGTTCTGCAATGTGGATGCTGTAGCCCTTTTTAAATACGGGAGGCAGCAAAATTCAATTAAGTTCTGAGAGAAAGTTCTCAGGAGAAAATCTCACAAAAAGCATGCTTTCAAGAAGCGTCACAATTTACAATGAGATGAATGACCATCTAGCCCTGCTCTTAGTATAGCCTGCTTAGTAAAGTTGAGCTTAACTGCCTCAACCATGGCTGTCCAACATAGCTGGGCTTCGTTGAGGGAGTGCATGTGAGAATACTATTTTTAGAGCAACAACGCATTGGAGGAGGAGGTAGCAGCAGTGGGTGCTGTTCCAGATCTGAAGCTTGAGGGTAGGGCTGTGGACAGGAAGAAGATCCAAAGTCTACAGGGTTACACGTATTTTCTAGCCTTCTGAACCTTGAGTGTGGGCTGAGAAGAGCCTGGGGTGGTGTCTGGCAGGGAAGTGGAAGCTGGGTGCTAGTGGGAGAAGGCATTGAGTCCTGTTGCTCTCTTTCAAGTAAATCTGTGCTTGTTTGTAGAACTCTTTGTGAGAAGAACTTTGCCTAAGACTGTATTATTATTGAATTCAGGTGAAAAATAATCCTTTTTAACAGAGAAGGAAAACCTTTCTTCAGAAACAGTGCTTATAACTATACCAAAGYAAGTATTTGATTTACCTACCTGTATGTGAAGGAAACAGAAACAACACTTTTTTGGTGTGTTCCTGCTGCATAATATACAGCTGATGCTTTTCCTTAAATGCCTGAAGTACCCTGATACCAGGAGAAATAGGTACTTTAAAATCTACTTACGATCCACGAATGAAGTGAACAGCATTCTGAATCTGCTTAGTCTACTGCCTTCATCTGCCCACATGCGTACCACGCCTGTCCCCGTCTGCAGCACCACATCGTTTGCTACAGTGCTGCAAAACTTGGCCTTCAGGTTTTCAATAGAGCTACTTCCATCATATACAGCAACAAAGTTTCTTTTGCATTCATTCGAATGCTCCATTTGATAGTCCAAAAATCGCAAATAAATCTGTTAGAAAAGAGAAAGGAACATCTCCAGGAAAAGTAATACACAGAAGGAAATTTTCTTTCTTAGCTTATTGGCAAATCTTGAATAAGATGTTCCGTCCCCTTATACCTATTGTGAACTGGGAGTTGCACATGTTTTTAAAATTACATTAAAATGCATTAAAAATGTAATGTCAGTATTGGATATCACTTGGAATTTGTCTTAAGTATCTCTGTGTATTTCACTTCTCCCCACTCCCCCAAACAATTTTTAGTTAACAATGTGCTCTGATGTATTCCCTTTCCCTCCGCAAGAAAATTGAAAAGCAACACACTGTTGCTGAATAAAGCTCTAAGCAACTCTGCTAAATGTAGTCTATTATTCTAGAAGGAATACAAGAAACCCATAAATAYGCTGACAGAATTCGTACTAGTATTTTGAACTGTTCTCTTACCTTTCTTTTTAATTCATAAAAACAGTGTGAAAAATACTAGAAGGAATCTAGTCAGAAAAGCTCTGACGTAAAATAAGGAAATTAAAATTTGTAGTTTCAGGCTGGAGGCTAATTACTGAACTGTAGCAGTGTTATGGAAGACATAAAACATGAAAACACGAATAATATGGATAAAAATGGAAGCAGGAGAATGAGTAAACTGGCTATTTAGAAAGAGTTAATAAGTTATTTAAGCCAATCTTAGATCTTCCAAAAGTAGATTATRACCCAGGCGAAGGCATGTATGTATATGGAAGATCATTATATGTAGCAAGAAAATTAGAAGCCTAAGGTGGCACTTGAAGAGTTAGCAAAAAATTTATCTGGCTGGATCAGTCATGAAAGAAACTGTAATTCAGTTAGAACTTATACATTGGAAGATTGTAGGGCTTTTAAATTCCTTATATGTTTGTATCGGAATTCTCAAAATTCTGGTGCAAGCTGATGAGGTTTGTAACTGAGCCACCAAAGTATGCTGAAAAGTCCATCCTTAAACTTTAAAAATTCCTTTTGAAGATATCCATTTTGCATCAGGAAGACTCTGTCCATGTGGAGGCTGAGGTCTCCTAATCCGTGGGAGAGGAGGTCCTAATCCATGAGGTCTCCAGCACATTCTTCAGATGTGCCTGAGTCTTGACTGTACGGGTTTTAAGTACAGTTTATAATTACCTCTGTGGCTGATACGATGAATGCTAACGAGCTTTTCCACAGTGCAGTTTTTCATGCGTTTGCCTAATGGCAATAATTGCAAATTCCTGTTGAGTTTGTGAAGAAGGGAAGACAGGGTGCACAAACACCATGCTTATTACTGCTATATTACCTATTCTTCTGCCCTTTTGCTGTATCTCATTTTTAATCTCAGCTAGTGCCAAAGCCTTTTAAAACTGAATTTTAAAGATTTCACTAAAACAAAAACAACACCTTTGTGTGGAAAAAACCAATCCCTCCCTACCATACACCTAACAGGTGCTATTAAAAATACAGTAAAAGACTGGTAACACCCGTACACTCTGGCTCTTCCTTTTCTCCCAGTGTTTTCCAGAGGCTAGCACTTTCTTCCCTTGCGCATGCTGTGAGAAGGTGCAGCCTGTGCCATATTATCTCATGCTTCATCTCACTCTGTTTTGTGAAAATAGTACTTTGTTATATGTAAGTATTTTCCCTTGTGACTTTGCGTGTGTGTTCAGCATCACAATCTGCAAAGTGTTATTCAGTAAATACGTTTCTTCTGCCACTGTCTTTGTCAGATTTACTGGCAGAAATTCTCGGCTGTGCTGAGAACCTGTCTGCCATTGACATCATGTCTCACGGATGGGGGGGTGAGCTGCGGGTGCTAGTATTTGGTCTGAAACGTGTTATTTTTCATTTAAGAATTGCCTTTATATATCTGCTGTGGAATTACAATGGAAGCTAAAAATAAATTAGCACACTTTTAATAGATCTATTCTGTGTATGAAAATAAAAGAAAAATTCTATTAAAAGGGCTCAGCTCAGCAAAAGCTCCTTCTGGTTAGCGTGCCAGGCAAGTAGATCTTGTCAAGGCTTCAGATGCCCAGAGAGGATAAGATATAAAAGGGCTTCACTCTTGGATTATATTGATTAAACTATTCTAATAATTTTATGAAGCCTGGAGGTAATTTATTAAATTTCTATTATGCAGACTTTTAAAAGTCCTTTCATTGCTGCAGTCGTGTCAGTTCTACAATTTTATTGTTATTATAAAATAAAATTGAAGAAATTAAGAATTTTCTATGTTGATTTTTCTCATGAGACTGCACCGTATTTTATTATCATAATTCTGCCAGAATTGAAGTTTGAGAAACCACTGTCTGAATACCAAGAGTTATTTTTCTGTAATGTTTTAACTCAATAATTTAGGATGATGATCTAATCTCAAGACTGACCCAACTACAACTCTGCCTTCTGGCAACATTCAATAATTTATTAAAATACTTAAGAGTAAGACCCAGTGCACTCAAGTGCAAATGTAGAGAGAAAATTGTTTTATTATTGTTTTTGGAAGAACTGCTGCTATTACTTAGTCTAGTATAGTGCTCTTGGGAGTTGAGTCGCTTCCTCAAAGGCTCAGATACATTAATACAGTTTTAGTTTCTCTCTTGTCCTGTCGTCTTATTAATATCATTTAGGTTGCTGTTTTAGTACTAATTTGGAAGTTGGAAAATAAGACTGGTTAGTTAACCCTTAGGACTATGCAAGAAACCATAGAATATGTTTGTGATCTTGGCAGACAATGCTACTTAAAATATTTTTTGATTTTATGTACATGTGGTACATTCAAACAGTGGTATTCACTTTAACACACACACTTAGAAGCAAAATTACAAATGAGTGTGCTACTGGGAAAAAAAATTATGTATTCTTCACTGCAACTGATAAGTAATTAACAAATATGTGATTCTGCAACATCACATAGGTCCTCTTTCTGAAAGCAGGCTAAAGCTATTATATTTTGGAATTACGAATAGGACTTTATCCTTCTTTCTGCCCAACAATAATGCTCAAGCTGTTTATAATGAGCATAAGATAGTGTTGTTTTCTTAAGCAGACTATAGTTCTGCAAGGCCAATCATAAATGTTAGGTAGTTAAGTATCTAATACTGATTTTTAGCTCTAACATCTAATATGCCCCTTTAGGGCTTGGGCAGAAAAGTTCTAGCAAATTTTATTATGGCACTTTAAGATTACATGATACTACAGCAAAGTCGGAAGGCAAGGAGTGCCAGTGCCTCAGCCATTTCCAGGTAAAGCCCTTCATTTTATCTCAGATTGCTGATGAAAATAGGTTTTAGCTAAGGTGCCAGATTGTGAATAAGACTGGGTGAGGAGCAGCTATGTCTTCTGTTGACTTTGAACAGAACCAAATTCCCAGTAGAACCACTGGCAGCAAAATTTTAAACCATGGCAGCAAGATTTGCTGGAGTTTATCAGTCTTCAGCCAGCATTTTTGCCTGCACTTTTCCCATAAAATAGGCCAAGTCAAAGGCCCTTGAAAAATGTTGCCTAAGCAGTTTTCAGATTTATTTTATATTTTAAATTTCAAATATTAGGAAGAAAACAGTTGTGGACTTGCTGTATAAGTTTAATTTCAGAAACTATCATCTATCTGGATTTCCTAAGCCACTGATACATAGTTCATTTCAGTGAAAGTGAGACATTATGCAAATCACAGTTAATGACTTATTACCTGTTACTAATGACTTGGAAGCCCATTATACACTGAATTATATGAATGAAACCCACCTTAGCATTTGGAGTGGCCTTAATTGTCCATATGCAGTCAACTGCTTGTCCTGGCTTTGTTTTTTCTTCTTGTTCTACTTGACTGGAACGTACTATTCCGTCAGCTCCTGAGAGCTCAAATTGGCAGTCTAGAGAGAACATATACCTTGCTGTCAAATGCAATATGATATTAATTCAAAATTTCTTATATAAAAAAATTGGTACTGTAATACTAGACCTGGAATGGGATTTAAAATACCTCCCAGGTAAGTGAAGTCAGGATCTGTAATAGAAAGAAGTCATGAATCACAAGGGCTATTAATGCTTGAGAATAACTTCAAGGTTTTGTATAATCTGAAGATGATGTCAATTTTTTTATTATGTCACAGTAGAAATTGCCAGAAAGTTTACTGAATCAATTGGAGGGTACAGAGACATAATTTTTTTAGCTGATGCATCATTCCACAATAATTGACCATATCTGAATAAGGTAGTTCAATAGTGACAGCTGAGATGTCCAGCATAGCACCAGAAAGTATTATTCAGTATTTTGTTGCTGTATCATTCTACGTTCTGATATGTAACTGTGCCAGTTTCCACTGAAGTCACTGGAGCTCCACAGGAGTACAGCGGGTCTTTCTGTGCGCAACATTTTGATCTGATTGCTGTCTGTCTAGCTGTGTACAATTTGAACTGGAGTAGTTTAGTGGTGCAGTAGAATATATTAACATTTTGGAATTGCTAATTGCTATTAATAATGAATATAAAGAAAGGCAGTTCAGTACCAAAGACTGTATTTTTCTCTCAGGTACCCATGCCTCTTTCATTAGCACAATTCTAGACGTTTTTTATGAAAGCAGAATTTAGCCTTGGTTGTTCATCTAATCTTGTCTTCATGCAACATCTATATATACAATACATATCTGCATATACTACTAGTGAGTTAAAAATATACGTTTTCACAATGTTTAAATGATGGTGCTTGACTTCACTGAGACTAGGTTTTGGCTAAAAGTGGGTCTGTAATGGGCTTGGATGTCCAAGGTTACTGTTTCAATGATCAAGTTAGTGTTTCCTTACAAACCACCATGCAAACTCAAAAGATACGGGCACACACAGGTGTGGCACAGAAAATCACCACGTTTTGGGACATTATAGTATCTATATATGTGTGAAATGTTAGTCTGTTCAAAGAAGGAACTAGTTCATACGAAAGTGTATGCCCATTTTGGACAAAATCTTTTTCCAAATGGAATATCCAGAATTTGGCTCTTTCTGTAATCCTCTAAATGTTTTTCTGTATAGGGAGTTTATCACTTCCACTAAAATGCAAAAATCCTGAGCTTAAGACTCTAGAGTTAAGAAAATGCCTTCTTTACCCTCCTCTGTTTTAGCTACCTGTAGTGACATCTATGATTASTGTCTGCAAAATTCTGCAAGAGATTTTCAACCTTCTTTGTGAACTGAATGCCAAGTGTTTAAAAGTGGGGTGTGTGTGCATGTCTCCCTCCATTTTCACAATCCCAAAATATTTTACTGTACTTTGTGCAAATGTGGAGGAAGGAAAGAAAAAATATCCATCCTTCAGTTCCTACAATCTATTGTGAAAATAACATACATTTTAAATGTATATTTAAAGCCTCAGCCTGGGACTAGGCTAAGTCAGCTTTGAAAGTGATGCTAATGAAATGCCTTTAGAAATGGACTTAGCAAAATGCAGAAGTACTGTCCCTTTGGAAACATTTTAGCACAGTATTCCCCGTGGACTGGTCACAATGTTAATCTGAACAGTTTCCAAGTTTCAATCCCTAGCAGGGTATACAGTTCTATAAGCAGTAGTATATAATTACATATAGTGTTTTCATGTGCTCTAGGAGTAAAGACAGTTGGGTAAAGAGGAAATAAAAATGTTATGCCAGTGTATACATTTATAGTAGTAGTAATAGCTGACAATTCTATATTGTCTTTTGTCCCAAAGGACAATAAAATGTTCATAACTACACAAGTACAGTACCTATGAAGTATAGCAATCAAGCATTGCACAAGGAGATCAAATCAAATTGTCTTGTAAAAAGAATGCCCTGCTAGTTTTAAGTGGCCCCACAGAGCAGATGTAGTTTTTGTCTGTCTAAAGTCATTGTCAGCATTTTATACTCTCCTTCATGTCCTGTAAACTACACAGTACTTTGTCTGAACAAAGAACAAATCTGTGGTCTGAGGGAATCTAGTTATATTAATAGCTGAGGCTTAGACTATATAGATATTTCCTCTGGCTTTTCAGACTGGAGATTTAAATTTTTTTTATCCGGCTGAAAGTGCTAGTGTAGATTGGCTTCAGGTGTTTTTGTCATCATGTCTTATTCCTAGAAGACAGGCTGTTGAAAATGCCAGCTACTAGTCTACATAAATGCTCCTTCTGTTTCCACCAGTGATGGAACAGGTATGAACAAGATCAACTGACTTCTTCACTAGAAAAGTATAGGCCTATAATTCCCTTTGCTCAATCTTCCAAAGTTGTTTTAGTTGAGTATATYGTAGGATTAGCAGGACTGAGACACCTCTAACTATCACATTGTCACTTTGACTTCAGAAGCACTTATGACAGCTCTAGACTGCCAGCGTAAACAAAGTTCAATGGGAGCAGATGGTCATTAATTCAATCAGAATTTTAGACATACTTACCTGGTATAAATGAGTACTTTGCTTGAAATCCCTTTCCTTCCAGCTCCTCATCAGAAGTAAACTTGATCCACATAAATCTCCCTGTTGATCTAATTAGTGAAGGACTTTTCAGACCACAGTAACGATCAATGAGAGGGGAGAAACCAAAAGGTCCGTCTCGAACCTCCAGATGATCAAACCGGCATTCAAATGAGGGTTCTATATAATAAGGTTCATCAAAGGTCAACTCAATTCTTTGTCGTGGAGCAGCTAGACATAAAAAAAAATGAGCAAAATATTAAATGAAGATATATAAAACACATATGAAGATATGACATAATGGAGAGAACCTCAGAAATAGATAAAAAAAGAGATACTGGACACTTCTTAAAATAAATCCGTCAGTCTGCCATAAAAACTCAGATATACTGAAATAAAAATTCAAAAACTATGATTGTGTAGAAGATACTGTTCCATAAAACTTTATGAAGTTTTTTTGTTTGATCTTTCTTGAAAAGTTAAGCATTTAGAAACTGCATAAACTTAAAGCAGCAAAAGTATTCAAAACAAGTATTCAAAAGTATTCAAACAAGTTTTAATATTAAAGTACAACAAAATCAGTGTTCTGTGGAAGCAAAGTACAAAAAGAGAGAACAAAACATTAAGAGATGCAGAAAAGAATGGAAAAGAAAAAGATACCAAGAACAACTCACTGATATATTTCCTAAAATTAAGCCAAATATGGAGATCCATTGGCCCATGTAGAAGGAGACATATTTTATTAGACTGTTCAGAAAAGTGTAATGCTTCATATATATTATCAATATGCAGGTGATTTTAAATGTTGATAGGTCTGAACCAGTAACAGCCTAACATCAGAATTTGGATTAGCCCCCTAAATCCTGATGAAGTGCAGCTATGGCTACTTTTTGACCTGACTTTTGCATCTGTAGATTTGTAGACTGCATCCCAGTTTGGAACTGGGACTTTATATTGTATGCATAAGTTCAGTGGTTTTTGTTCTTGTCATCCATTATGCTGTATCAGCTTTCAGATATTAATTGGTACAGTTAAAGAATCAAATGTTGTCAGGTTCTTCTGGATGCAAAAAGGATTTATTTATACATCTCTAGACTGTTTAGATGTGATGCCATACTCGTATATAAGTTAGAGAAACAAATTTGTGCCTGCTAATTTGCACATACTGGCAGTGGTCTGCAGGAAGGACCACATCTTAGCTAGGCACTGTGGAGTGCACTTGTCTCAGTGAGGTCCTCTCAATGCTTCTGTATACCGACTGTGAAGATAAAGGCATGGAAACTGATTCTGTGCCCTATGGAAACTGCCTTGCACAAAGGAGGTCCAGCAATGGATCTGGTATGTCCCAACGCTGAAGTTGGATGGGATATCTGCTCTACTGTGCATTCAGTTACAGGGAAGATGCAAAACTCTAGAAATGCATGCATACAAACAAAAATGATGGCCTCTATTAACCGGTACTAGACTGCACAAGTAAAACCTCACTGACATGTTGCTTGCAATATTTTAATTAATTGATATGAATCTGATGAAAAAGCTGACTTTTTTAGCTGTGTTTTTAGCTTTTTGTGCTTTTAGTGTTTTTAGCTGACTTCAGTGGTTTTCTGGATGCATCTTAATAAGAGAAAGAAATAATTAGTGTCCTAAGCCTTGCAGTCTTTATCCAGGATACTCCCATTAGAATGTGTTTTTTCTTGTTAATGAATTTTTTTGTTCCTGTCACATAACTTTAGTAGTGACCTCAGTAGTGCTAACAAACCTGTGTATTTTTAGTAAAGTGCTATGGTGCCAGTCAGATGTGTCTTTTTTTATTAATAAAAGACAGCATAAAGGTTTTCTGCCTGTGAGATGGCCCTAGAACAATACAATATGTTCTGGTAAATGCTGAAGATGGTCTTCAACCATCTTTTGCAGTTTATTATCAGCAACATTGAAAGTGGTAGTAAGATAACAATTAAGCTACAATTTGTATCTCATTAGTTCTGTGCCTTCATAGATTAGAGTGGATCTGATGCTGCTCTTACTAGATATGAGACATGTCTTATTCCATACTGTTAATTCCTGAATGCTTGCATTTTCTATTCATTTGTTGTCATTACTTTGGAGAGCAAGTTCAACTTCTTTCTCAACAAAATGACTGCAGAACTGATTATGTTACCAATATGGCTATAGGTTACTTGACAATACAGTAAAATGACACAGTCTTAACAGTTCAGCGTTATCCATTTGACAGTAAGATTACAGCACAGCAAAATAGAAATGGAGCCTGTACCTTCTAAGATATAGATACACTCTTGATTTGGTGGGTACATGTTAGGGTAATTTGGCGAAGCAAAGTGTCCTCCATTACTTGTCCGTACCCAATTATCACACTGGGTAGGAGGAATGCGGTTCACTCCAATATTTTGCCCACCTTAAGGGAAAAAAAATCATGATTAAATGTCTCCTGCAAGCATGCGAATTTGATTTTGCAAAGAAAAACACTTATTTAGAGCAATAGTCTATAAAAGGAGAAAGGTATTTGTTTTGGTTGAAAAACCTCTTACTGCATATGCCAATTTTTAATATTTAGCTAGCAAAATCTTCTTTTGTTTAATTTAGCAATGTGTTATATCCTGAAGAAATCACAGTTTTGGAGTATGAGATCTGTACAGTAATCCTTAGGAAGGGAGGAGAGGAAGTAATTTTTACCCAAATGAGTTTAATTCTTGATTCTCTTGTTTCTAAGTCAAATAGTCACAGTGACTGGCAATATAGCAGCACTGTTTTATGGCCTGCTTCTTTTCCATCCCTATGCAAATATAATGCAAAATATTTGTAAGCATTTACTAGTTCTGGCCCTGATACCACAGTATACTGAAGTACATGACCCTTAGGCTGGGTATTTATTTACAGTAATTTGTTAGAATACTGAATGCTTATAATACATAACAGAATGCTTATAATATGTAAATACATGAAATACAGCAATGGCAATTAATGAAGTAAAATTACTAGCTGTAGATAGATTGCACTGGTAGCTAAGGGTCTCGTTTAAGATCAAAGCTCTCTTCCAGATGTACAAAGAAGTATGATCCTTGGCTGAGACTATGTAGCTTAATAAGCTAGTGTGCCTCACTGGACCATTCGTAGGAACTTTGTTAGTCCAGGTTTCCTTATCTATGGAGAAAGAGCTTGGGAACAGTGTGATCTCTCTGACATTCTTGTAAAGTATCTTTGCATTTTCTCTTTGATATCTGCAGAACTGGAGAGAACGAGACACAAGCTATTTCATTTCCGCTAGATTTTCCTAAATCTCACAGAGGGTGCTCTCATAATGTTATTTATACTTATGCAATTTTTCCCTGGAGACCTTTGAGAAGGGAGACCATGCTGAAATGGGTCTTAGCTGCCTCTGGTAGGTTCCATCGCCTTTCACTGGAATCTTGGCAGCCTTTGGTTTATGGGAGTGAAACCTTAGTCTCTCCTCCAGAAACTGATAAAGAAAATTCTGTAGGTGTGAGTTTCTCTCCTATGCATGGATTGTTCCCACCTATGAGAAAATAAGGTTTGCAAAACTGTTGCCTTCCTCTTTCGGGAGGCGTTGGCTTCAAAAACGTTTGTGGGTGGACTGTTTGAAAAGCTCGTTGTCAGATACAGAAAAGTGGTGTTTCTTCCCATCTTTAAGGTCTAAAACCTTAGAATTTTAACTGGGTGAGTGAACTTCCATGTTCTTTGTGACTTGAAGGCCTGGTCAATTGGAAAAAATGCAGTAAATAAGGGGGAAAATGGAAAATACTGAGATTCATTTTTTTAATTGAAGAGCTATTAGTACCTGAATGCAAATACCTTCTTTGACTTATTTTGCTTAATTCAAAATTATAAAACTCTTACATTTTTTGAAAGAAAATCATCAACCCAAATCTGTACCTTGTGTCTTCTGTGCAACGGCAATCCCTTCCACTACAAGAATTGTTACCAGCAACACTGATGAGAAAAGTTGGACAGGAAAAACATCAGTAATCAAACAAAAATTAGAGACCATCTTCTGAAGCCCTGATTCATGCAAATCCCAGTATCACTAAAAAAAAAAAAAAAAAAATCAGAATATACAAAAATAATTAATGTATTACTTTTAAAGTTCAGCTTTAGGACACCAGTGCAGTTCAAGTGCAATGTAGGTACTTTTTCCACATTCCTTAAGAAAGTGTTTATGAGAATAGCAATTTATTGTTTGAAGGGACTTCAAGAATCTTTTCTAGAATATCTATCAACTGATAAGCATTTTATAACATTAAATGGAATCTACCTTCTGTATAATTTTTATATCCTGAAACAAGATGTTTGACTGCTGTAGTGAACCATATTTATAATAAAACTCCACATGCATAACGTGCATACAGAAGACTTCTGTAGCTCATAAGAAGTAATCAGGACCACAGGAGGCACTGCACGGTCTTATCCCTAAAGGGATTTCAGAATCATTGTAGAATTGTCCTTGCAAGACTGATTACAGTGATGCTGTCACAATACCAGTGATTTATGCAAATGTTGCGGTAGTAGAAAACACACAGATTAGAAGAGATTCTAATGCTGGAGAGCCGTACTCTGGGCAGTGACAACAGTTAGGATGTTGACAGCCTTTGCACACTGTTGCAAGCACTCTGCTTTGCTGGTGTGCTGTTAGTCTCACATGTTGGTACATGCTGTCACTTTTTAGATTTGAATTGTAAAATTATTCTACCTGCTGAAGATTCTCTTTTATACTCTTTCCCCCAACCCTCTTTCTTCTTCTCTCCCTGCCTTCTCTCCCTCCATTCTCTGTTAGTCTAACACCTTTACCAGAAAAAGATAAAGAACAGAATAAGAGTGTACACAGATAAATATAGTATATGGGAGAAGAATCATTATAGCTTTGTAAATGGAAATCATGTTCTGAAGACCTACCAGAATTCTCTGAAAGAGTCAGCAAGTATGAGGCTAAGAAAAATGTGGTTGATATAGTTTATTTGGATTTCCAAAAGGCTTTTGACAAGAACAATCACCAAAAGCTCTTAAAAAAATAACCACCTATGAGATAAGAGGGGAGATCTTGGTATGGATGAAATGGATTAAGAAATAAGAAAGAGAGGCCAAGAGTAAATGGTCAGGTCTCCAGACAGTGGGAAGTCACCAGGGGAGTTACACAGGAATGTGTGTTGTTCAGTGTATTCATAAATGGACTGGAAAAGGGGGTGAATACTGAGGTGAGAGAATTAATTGATGGTACTGTGTTATTTAAGATAGTAAAAACAAGGGCTGACCATGAAGAATGACTGAGTGTAATGGTCATTAAAATGGTAGGTGAAGTTCAGCATAGGTAAATATAAAGTGAGGCACTGGGGAAAACTTTAACTTCACACATAAGATGGGCTCTGAGCTGACCATTATGACTCAGGATTGGGTTTTTAGGATTCTGATATGTAGTTCATGAAAGCATCAGCTCAAAAAAGCAGTCCAAAAACCAAATCATTTGTTAGGGATTGCCAGGAAGGGAATAGAGAATGAAACAGAGTATATAACTATGCCACTGTTCAAATCTATGGTTTGCTTCCATCTTGAATATATCTACAATTCTGTACCCATATCTTAGAGAAGATATAGCAGAACTGAAAAAGGTCCAGTTAAAGGCAATACAGCTTCCATGTGAGGGATGATTAAGTAGGCTAGGACTCTTCAGTCTGGACAGAAGCTGACTGAGGGAAGATATGAGACAAGTTATAAAATCACAAGTGTCATGGAGATGGTGAATAGAGAGCAACTAGTTGTTGCCTCTTCCAAGAGGGCGAAAACCAGGGGCTATCAGATAAGCTAGCAGGTGGCATGTTCAAAGTAAACTAAGATTTTTTTTTATGCACATACTTCATAATACATACTTAAGCTGGAGAATTCTGTTTAAAAAACCTACTGAACAATAAGTTGTTGGAAGTCTAGGATGGTATTTAGGGAAAATATCATGATACATTTGCTCATTTTTTATACCCTTCCTGAGATATCTACTTTTACATATCTGTGAAAGACAAGATACTGGGCTAAATGGACCTGTGATTTGACCTGGTATGGCCTCTCCTACTAAGTCAAACAGGCATGGCCTTACTACTGTTGAATAAGGATTTCAGCAGGAACTTTATTGTCATATTCAAGAGGTTCATGTTATTTTCCTATTTTTTTCCCTCTCATTGATCAGGCATTTTAGTAGCTCAGGCTGAAATGGTATTTTCTCTGTCTGTGATTTTCCCTGCATTGCTGTTAGACTTTCAGCCCTTTAGAGAGTGCAGGAGTGTGCATGCACTGACTGTGAACTATGGTGATCTTGAATTCATAGAGATGCTACTGTAATGTTGGCATAGATATATTATCTTGTGGAAGGAGGGAAAGAACAAAAATCTGTCCCTGAATAGGTCAGTCTAGCACTTCTGTTCTATTAGGTATGTTTCTGCTGCCCTTTCTTCTCTCTACCCATATTAAAACAGACTGCATATGGTTATGAGACCTTCCTCACCAACTACTTTTTCCCTTGTGAGACAAGTACACAACTGTGGGTGTTCCAAAATACTATATGAATCTGGTAAGAGTTACATTCCTAGAAGCATATTTGATTTTTATGAATGGATTATCTGATAGTAGGTCAGATTTAGCTAGTTCTGCAATTTCCATCTAGGCAATATATATGTATATTCTTTAGCATTAATCTACAGAAGAAATACTTCCTAACTGTCATTATCCAAATGCAAAGGATCAGTGGTTAATCACTGCTGACTCACGCTAGATTGAAAATTGATTACTCAGAGGAAACTGTCTAGTACTCATTACTCGTCTTCAAGTTATGGATGGTCTAGTTATTTAAGCAAAATAAGCTAAAATTCCATCTTTATCAACATATGCTTGACATTAACTTGCAGAGATTGAATCTTTAGTATTTTGTATTATAAATGCTACAATTTCAAAAGAATTTTCAGTTTATTTTTTCAGACCCTTTGTTTAAACTGCAAAATTCAAGGACCTAAATTTAAGTGCATTAAATTATAATGCATTTATATTCTTGAGATTGCTTGTTCCTAACAAGGAATCTGATAGTGGCTATAAAGTTGTCTTTGAATTTCCTCTGTTCTTTCCTATGCTAGTTTTGAAGCAACGCTTTAAAGTTGGCTTTTATCACTGAAGTAAATGCAGTTCCACAATCCCATGTAATCCCATGTGTCAGTATGTTCTTCTATTAATTAATCTTACCTAAAGATGTGTTATACCCAGCCTCTATTTTGCAAGGACATAACAATCTCAAACCAATTTACACCACTTTATAATTTGTTGTACTGTTTTCCACAATGAGAAATGAGCATTGTCTTTTTTTCTTAAACAAAGCAAAGAAGCACAGAAACCCTGTATAAGGAAAATAAATATTTTCATGACTAACAACATTGACACAGCTAGTCACCATCAAATACCAGTGAAAAATTTGTATTTTAGTACAGCTATCTACTATGGCTAGCTGTTAGGTATACCTTTTTTTTTTTCATCTTAAAAATATCAGTAGGCATYTATGTTTATTTCAATGATTTTGTTCTCTTCTACAGATAGACAGCATCAGAATAGATATTCAGTTACACTATCCAGTGACTTCCCTTTTTGAAATGATGCAGATACAGAAACAAGCCTCCTAAAAGGACTTTAAAAAATCTGATTGGTTTTCACTAAAGCCTATGCCGTTTCTATAAATAGTCCAGAGCTGTGTATAGCTGTGCAAGTGCAAAAGAACAGCATGGATATGCAAGCAATTACAGCAGATAAATGGGCTGAATATTTGTCTTACTGTCTTGCTTTTGTCATGTTATATGGATGAGTGGGTATAAGTATGGACCACCTTCTCTTTGTCCCCCTGCCCTTTCTGTCCTCTTCATTTTTAACCTCTTCCATCTCTTGTCTTTCTAGCAATGCCTGTCCTTCCCATGCTCTCAAAGATCCTTAAGATGTATTCAAAGCAACCCAGGTACTAAATGTTTAAGAGCTTTCCTTAACCATTGCTTTTATCCCTGGTAATAGTAAAATGAAGAAAAGAGGTGTCTCGATGATTAATATTCTGTATGTGGGCTGTCCTTATCTCTGTGGCATTGCTACCGAAAAGGTGGAGAGAGAACTTACATCTGTTCTTTGTGAGAGTGCTGAGCTAGCATTGCCTTAAACTGGGTGCATTTACATAACACAGTACAATATGGGATAGCAAATAGGAGCTTTTTGGTTGAAAATGAAGCCTGTCAATATTCAGGATGAAAGGAAAAGAAAGAAAGAAGAATTAGCTAAGATATTTTTAACCCTTCTGGACTGCTTCCATCAGCCTATCTTTTGTGTACGTTTTAAAAACAGCATAGAATCATTTGTGTCCTAAATCCATACCACTCCCTGGAAAAAAAAAATTCAAATCTCAAAGACTAATTTGGACCATATAAAGTCAGTACAAGGAAGGAAGATGTCTAAAGACACACATGCTGCAGGATGGTGCAGTGGACAGCTAGTGCTGAACTAGTGTCCTGGTATAGCATGTGGGGACACAGACACGGCAACTAGAACAGATACGAGGAGATACTGAGCTCCTTGAGTGGAAGTTTTGTAGCACTTTTAGATGGACCAGTAATGCTGATCCTGTTATTTCTGTTAAACTGAATTTCATATTGTTATAATGCACTTGAACTTGCAATGGGACACAGTAATCTTCTGCTGCTTTTTTTTTTCTTTTTTTCTTTTTGTTTAAGCCTGTTTGATATTACTGTGATGACATGATTGCTCTTCAGTGTGTATGAAAAAAATCTAGATTAGGTTCATATTCTACTGTGATACAGGACACAGAAGGAGCAAGTGTCTAAAAATGCCATTTGAATGTGGCTTGCTAATGTAAGCAGAAAAGAGCACAATGCAGGATTGCCTGACTAAGTTGAATATTAAAGAGATAGAAGGGTGGTTTTGTTTTGTTTTTAATGGAGGAGTGTGGTGAGAATTCTAGTGGAGGATACTGAAATATGGGAGACTGACCTCATAAACTTGCAGACATTTAGTTGTACAGATAATAGAGGTTAGTGCTTCTCCAAGTTACCTTAGCATCTACTTCATGATATCTAAACTGTAGAAGAGTGATCATTAAGCAAACAGCAGCATAGCCACTGAGGCAGACAAACTAAGAGGGGCTTTTTCATTCATTAATCTGGTATTTGCTACAGACTTTTATTCCATGAAGTATGGTGCATAATTTTTTACTACCATTTAGAGATCTGATAGTTTTTATCTGTGTGAAGATTAATTAGAAATTAAAAAAGCTGCAAGCTTCTCTCTGTTTTTTAAAGAACATTTTTCCTTTTCTCCATTCTTTGCATGAAATATTTTAGATCACATAGCCTGCAGACACCTGTATAAATTTTTAAGGGTGAAGACACTAACTATATTGCAAGTCATTATTACTACTCAGTTGTTGCAATAGGCTTATGGAATAATATAAAAGAATCACCTGAACCAGTGTAATAAAACATGCATTGTTTGTGGGATTCAAGATTTTATTTGCTGGCATTTCTTAAAATTCTCTAAAATGAATGTAAGACAAAAAATATTTTTCAATTTGTTTATTGAAGTATAAAGAGAGAGATTCACAAATGACTGGCTCCTATTTCTCTTTAAAAATGAGAGTAATGTAGATAGTTTGTCTTTTATAGTAAAAGGGTGCTCAGCCAACATTAAGAAATCAGTGTTTTGCTTAGAAAAAACAGGTGCTTTAGGCTGCAAATTTGACATATGCTTGTACTTTCTGGCAAGATGCATTCTTCAGATTTCATGGGCTACAGTTCTGCTCTCAGCTCTGTATGGTATGTCTTTCCTCTGCTTTTTCTGCATGCTCTAGGGATCTTCACATACAGAGAAAACAGACTCGATTTGCTGAGTGGCTCTGAGAGCGGTGTCTGACTTCAGTGATGACAAGGCGGAATCTATGCAAGCAGGGAAGCAAGTTGGAAGCAGTCACGCAGAACTGAGGAAAAAGTGAAAAAATGCCACCAGTTCTTAGAATAAAAATAATTTAGAGTATTACACATTCTTAGGACACTGGTAGTCAGACTCCTAGGGATAAAGATGACAGGCGTTGCTCAAAGCAGGGTTCACTGTTAAATCGCTGTGCTGTACTCCCTGGATCAGGCAGCACCTTGTATACATACAGTCCAAATAGACAGTAATTGGCAACGCACAGATCATGCGTGTTATAAAATCTAGCCACAATGCTTCCTGCTTTCTGGTAGATGCAGCCTAGAATAATGCTTGATCTTAATTATATACCATTTTTTGCCTTATGGGAATGAATCCTTTTCTATATACTGTTCTTAAACCTAGCTCCTAATTTGCCCCATGTGCTAAAATTAATGTTAGTTTCAGTAACAGCTAATAGCAGTATCACAGCATATACATCCAATGATTTTTCACGTCTAAACTTCAATTTTAGCTATTAAGGTGGTGAAGACATTTGTGATACTATATCCCTTCATATTCTCTGGCCAAAAGTATTTGTGTTTTACTTGCTTTTAAGGACTCTGATCAAGTCTAGGGTCCCATGATGTTAGATGCTGCACAGATTCAAAATAATTGACAGATCTTGTTGTGAAAAACTTTTGTAATTTAGATAGACAAGGTAGAGTGCAGGAAGGAAAACAGAAGTCACTGGATTTTATATAATTCTAAGTGGATGGTCACCTCCTTTGCTTTCAGAAAGCTAATTAAGTGCATTTCTGATTCAAACCATTTTTAGCTCAAACAGATGAACTGTAAAGTCCAGGAAAATGAGATTTTTCTCTCTTCCCAGCATTTGGTGACATTTACAAGTTGATAAAAGGAATATTGGATTGCGTCTGTTACTGCTTTTTTTGGGGCAAACAATTTTATTGCTGAGGATGAAAACACAGCAGTTTTTGAATCCCACATGTTCTTATAGGCTGTGTATGTTCCCTAATTTCTTGTGGCCTCAAAAGGACATTTGCAAATTGTGAAAATGAGTATCACAGAACAGTTAAGTTGGCTGCCTAGAACTTAAGCTATTAACAGCTCCAGTGATTTCCATATTTTGTTTTTTTAAAGATACTGGAATATGCTGCAGGATTGCAACAGAGAGAGATGAAGGTGTGCATCAGGGAAGACATGTTTTAGCTGTTCGTAAGGAAGTATTACCCAGAGCATGCTAATGGAGCTGCCAACCCATTTTTAATCCTCCTCTCAAAAGCTTGATAGCAGAAGTGGGCTTCATCAGCTATTAACAGAGACTCTAGCACCTCTCTGAGATCCAAATCTTGTTAGGCATTTAGCATGCCAGCAGGATGTCTGAATGCACTCAGGTCTATGCTCAGATATAACAGTTTCATCTCACCCCAGCTGTTTCCAGTAGGGATTTCTCTCTTTAAGATTGCCAAAGAAACAAACTGGGAGTCTGTATTTCTTAAGAGAAATCAGGTCAACTGATTCAAGAAGTAAATGCAGTTCTCCCACTTTCCTTTGATCAAAATCATCTGCAGAGCAATTCATGCTTGGACAGATCTGTGACAGTCCCCTCCAGGTTTTCTCAAAACATTTAACATTACTGATCCCTTCCTCCATTAGAAATATATAAGCAGTTATGGGTTGCTTTATTTTTCCATTTTTTCCACATCCTGTTACTTATAATCCATTTCTGGGTATGTCTGCCAGCAAAACTTCTGCCAGAAGAATAACATCGTTCAGTTTTAAAATAGCAGCTTTCCTTTGTATATGGAAGTGGTGGTTTTTATTTTTGTTTTTTTCCCATCTCCAAGCCATGTGCAGCAAGAGACTGCTAAGAAGGCTGCATGGGCAAACCATGTTGATGAGGGGGTCAAAAAATGAGTCAAAATATATATACTGAGCTAAAGGTCAGATGATTTCCCTGTAATGGACAGGACTGATCCTGCTGTACATGACTGTTCTGTGAGTACCTCTTTCCCAGGGATTACTTATTCCTACAACGCTTCTGGATAGTGATACTTTTGACTTAGAAGTAGATCAGATTGTAGCAAACTTCATCATCTCTTAATTTCTTTATTATCAATAGAGTCTATTTTTCAGGGGAAAGCTTTTCGGGGAAGTCTGTCATGGAATAAATCTTAGGAGTACTGCTGTCATCTTCTGTCATGTCTGAGAGCAATTTGCCTAAAGAGTATAAATGATTTTTTTTTTCTAGTTCCTCACTCTGTCCCTTGAAAAGAGACTGTTCATGGCTTTTATTGTATGCTAAAAAAGGACGTTTTGTGATAGGCACTGTTAATGTATTGGCAGCCTCTTCCTATTGCATAGCGGATCTGCTTTGTAATACCAGAAAACGGAGTGAAGCACAGAGAGGATTATATAAATGAGGAAATTTTTTATGAAAAGTTAGTTGCTAATTATTGTTGAAAAACTTACACTCCCTGTAGCCTAATCACCTGCAGTAGCAGTTGTCAGTCACATATCAAGACAGGTAGCAAGCTGTGTAATTTGTCCAAGACTGTAAGTGCTTAATTAATTAAAAAACAAATTGGAGTATACGAGGCAGAAAAGCAGCAAGCTTTTTTGCAGTGCTAGAACCTCAGCTGTGTCCAAGACACTGTAAGTAAGCATTTGCTTCAGTCCAGATGAGCATGTCCACCACCACATGTGGAACTTGGTATGTGAGTAAATAACCCATACAAGAACTGTTTGCTACAGCTGCAGATGTTTAATAGCTCTCTGCCACCATCCCTGCAACAAATCGTATTGTAAATTTCCGACAGGTTCATAAATGATGAATAGCCTATAAAGTTTGATTTTTGGGGGGTAATTTTTCCGTTTAATCTCTCTTCATGAAATAAACCTTAGGGAAGACACAGAAAATCTTCTTCATTAGATAGGGATAAATAATTCAATAGCTCCTTTAGCTTCAATCCAATGTTATTCTGTACTCTGACTACAATTATATACCTGATTTATACACTGACCTTTTCTATTAATATCAATATATTTAGAACCAACTTGTTCTGTAAAAATTTTAGCAGTATGGTTAAGTGTGTCTTAGGAAAAATACAGAGTTAATGTTTCTGAAGTTAAGCTACTCTGGGAGTGGTACATTTTGGATATTAAGTTTGTATATTCATTAATAGCAAGTGCATAATGCACAGCAACCAAATACTTTCCTTGTTTATAACAGCAGCTTTTTTGGAAGCTATTCTACAGTTACTTGAGTTACTTCTGCTTAATTCAGTGCAAGCTGTTTGGTGCTTAGCATTTTTGAGTGCTGCAGAAAAGGTCGTAAGTAGTGCCTAGTTTTAAGTAAAAATAAAGAAATTCTGGCTTACACTTGATACTGCCTTCACTAGGGCCACTGTAGCTTCTATAGACAGTACCTTGCTTTTGGTTTCAGTGGAAAAATCATGAAATCATGAACACATTTTTAAATTATATATTTCTCTGCTTATTTTCAGCTTCTTGGGCCATTTTTACACCTTTTCATTTTGGAAACATGAGGCTGTAATTTCTAGCTTTTATGTGGAAGGAAGCATTACTTCCTAACACTACTTGTTTGTGAGAAATTAGCTGTTAAAATCATGCCAAAATGCAAATAAGGGGGCTGAGCAGACTGGCAGGAAGTTAATCATAGTAGTTCACATTCTTGCAACCTGCCAGATTTGGAAATAATTCTGTACCTCATTGGAAGGCTGCGGATGGCAATTTTCCGGGGTAGCAGTATTTTGTTTTAGTATTGGCTGTCTGTTGAAGTATCTGGACAGAAACCACAGAATTCTCTTTTTGGCTTTTTATGTTAATCCAAGATAATAACTGAAATAGTCCGAAACTAATGTACAGTCAGGATTTGATTTTAGGATTTGAATTCTTTTTTTCTTTTCTTTTTTTTAACCAAGTAATTGCACATGGGAAGGAAAGAGGGAGCAGAGTTAAAGAACGGGAACAAGGTTTTAGCCAATGCATTTGGCGGAATAAGAGATATGGTGAAATACAGACGTAGTTAGTTCCAAAGCATAACAAAAACATGGCTTTATTAAGAAAGGGTCTGTTTTTCCTTCTGATGAAGTACAAGGTTATAGTGTCTTACTGTTGTAGAGCTGCTTGCATTTTGCCAGCTGTGCTAGGATTACAGAAAAATGATTCTAGTGGTGTTTAAAATCTCATTGAGAACTGAAGTTGGGAAGCAAAGGCTTTGCCTTTAAAAGGCAAAACCACAGTAGTTTGTATATACTACTAAGAAAGCAGGTCAGCATTGGCTGGGCTCCACTTCAACAAAACCTGCAGTAGTATTGCAACCTCAGCGCTGTCGTGGTCCACCATCGCTTCCACTCAGCACTGCTGTCCGCTGGATCTGGATGGGAGCAGGTAATCAATGTAAGATGGGCATCAGTACATAATGTGAGACTTTTAAAAGTTTTTGCTTACCACTACGGACAGAGGCAATAATAATCATATTAAGATGTTTATTTAAATAAGCCCTTATTACTGATAGCTGAGGAAGAACAAGATAAGAAATGTGAATTATCACAAACTGAATATGATGGGCCTGCTTCTGCCCTGGGGTATACAGTCCAAAAATATCTCTGTGGATGCTAGAAATGTATATATACATGTCATGTTAAGAACAGGAGATTAAATTGTTTCTAAATATTATTAAAAGGAGCATTATTTTTCACAATATATTGAGGTTGATGGTTCTTTATATATGGGCAAATAGAACTCTCCAATAATTTCAATCCAAAGCTATTCGTAAGGAGAAAAAAAAAATACCACCACTATAGGTAAAGTTTCCATAAAGAATTTAAGAAGCTTGCAGTATGCAACTTGTAAAATACGGAAGCTTACTTTGACTGTTCCTCTGAATCATTTTCTTTTAGGGTTAAATCTATGTGCCTATTTATAGGAATCCTTTTTCTTCTTTGTGATTAGATGTAATAATCTGACTATATAAAGACTTGTAGTGAAGAGGAGATAAAAGGGAGTGAATGATGCTAAATAACGACAGGTTGTTTCTGTAGTCATGGCAAGTGATGCATTTAGCATACTAACAGCTATTGACTAATGGTTCTGTGTGATTTATATGTTATAAATCATAAAAAACTTCCTTTAGGAGGACTTTTCTTTTTAACTGGACCATCTGTAGTGTGTTTATAAAAGACTGGGGTGAGGTCTGTTCAGGAGAGCCTCTATAATCAAATTTTTAGGAATCACATACTTCGGAAGTGCAGTTAAATATGCACATGTAGAAAGTAATGAAGCAGAAATGTCAGTTGTGTTTTATGGTGGTTTAGGATATTTAACTGTGTTACTTGAAGAGAAGTGAGAAAAATCTAAATGCTGCCCCAAGTAAACCTTTTCTTCCTACATTGTCTAGAAAGAGTAGAAGGTTAATACCTACATGTAGACAYTTATTGACAGTCAGTATCTTCTTTTAATTATTATTTAATTTATTTAAGCCCTCAAGACATCTGTCCTTCAGGATGAGAACATGGGATTGATTATATGGGCTGTGGAAACACTCTGGATTTAAAACAGACTTCTTCACAACTTTCGTACTGGGGGAGGACATAGCAGAAACAGTTCTCCACTCTGCAGTATGCCTTTACGGCTTAAATAATGCGAGCAGACATTCAAAAATTTCCTGATGGAGTAATTTAATAAAAATGCCTGATGGTTCAAGTCTGCTATTGCTAGAGAAGCTAGAGAATGCTAGAAACCATCTCTGAGGCACAAGGTTACCTGCCACATCTGGCTTTATTTTATAAAAGAAAACCTGCTCGCGTTGCGGAGCCGCGTAACTACTAGCGCGGACAAAGGGAGCCTGGGCTGCGGAGCCCCCCCCGCCCGCTCCCCTCGCACCCCGGAGAAGTTGGAAGCAAGATGTAAAAGCCCCAGAGGAAGCAGCAGAGGTGAAGGACCAGGCGAGCAGGAGCTCGGGGGCAGCAGGGCAGGCACGGCACTTATTCCGTAAAAACCTTGCTGAAACCAGAGCGCGC